>NC_056742.1:100897903-101197903 GCF_019279795.1 Protopterus annectens
TGAATCTGTCAAGATTCAACCTTCTACCCTGCTCCTCGGTGACTTTACCTACACAACCATAGTGTGTATGACCTATTCTACCTGAACATGAATGCACAAAGATTCCTCGGCTTTATCAATGGCAATGCAATGGATCAGCTGGTCAACACTCCTACGACAGGTGGAAATATCCTATACCTGGTCCCAACCAACATGAGTAGCCACTGTAGCACTCCTACAATGTCATCCTCCTTGGTAAGATCGACCACATAGCCATCACTGTTGAAGTCACCATCTCTCCTGCCCCCCCCCCCCCACTTGTCAGGGTCAAACAAAAAAAAATTTCCAAAACTGACTATAAATCTCCTCAGAGCGGATAGAAGTAGCTTTACAGCCACTGTCCCATCAGTTGGATCTAGCAGTAGTGTCTAAGCCTACACCACAATACTATGTGAGCACCTACATAGCTTCATGGACTCAGCAATACCTGACAGGACACAATCATCTCCCTCAAGGTAGGGTAAACCTCTGTGGTGGACAGCAGCAGTACACAAATACCATAATAGGTAGAAATAATTGCTGGACAGGGCCAAGAAGGAGCAGGTGCCTAATTGGAAGCAATGTCTCCTTGGTCTGAACAAGCAAATAAGGTCACAGGTAAATTACCATAATGTTATCTTTAAGTTCAAATTGGACACATCCACCAAGACCGATCACTAGGCCTTCCACACATATGTCTGCAATCCCAGAGGCAACACCTAAATCTGCTCTGTAGCGGTGGTCAATAACACCACATACACATACAGCATAGATATAGCCAACCTGCTGCAGACAGGTTAAGTGTAAACATCACCTCCCTGTCCTCCCATCGGTACACATTGACATGCACAGCACCTGCCCCCCCCTCCCCCCATCATCAGGAAGCATGTCTGTAATGGCGTCTCAAAGGTAACATACAGAAGTCTCCATAGGCCTGATACCATCTCTGGCTGCATCCTACATGAACCCAGGCATGAGTGCTCAGCTCCATTACACAATGTAGTCAACCAAAGCCTGATCACCAGTGTCATCCCATCTGCACAGAGGACAGCCACTGTCATCCCCATACACAAAGGAAGAGATTGCCCAAATTAATGACTGGTGCAAGGAATATTGACTCAATCTAAATGCCAGGATATGCATCATTTTCCTTGTTGTGGTAGATGTCATCCACAGTAATAACAATGTACTGAGTGTGCAATTGGGTGTTGTTGACTTGTGCACCAAAGTTGATAGCAACCTGACAGTTTCCCACCATTTGGGAACCATTGTACTGAAAGCTGTCTACATGGCCCACCTCACAAATATGGGTATGTCATCCAGGAACCAGGAGGCCACAACATCCCTGTACTCCACCATCAGACGCATTACCGAGTACAATGGCTCCTTTGGCATGTACCTTGCCAAACAAATGCAGCAGTTGCAGAAACCACAGAGGTTCCTGACCAGGAAAATCCAGGGTCTGCAACACCTATCCTATACAGATAGGCTGAAAGCCCTATCCCTGTACTTAGTCTCATACAGACTGCTCATAGGCAACCTGTGTTTGGCATACAAGGCCATTTCCAAACCAGCCTTGATGGTGTTTCTGCATATCTGTAAGACAAACCCCACTCATGCAACACACACGCAAGGCCATCACCTGGTCTGTGACATGTATAGTACTAGTTAGTGCAATAGTGTAGCGTCCCACACAATACACTGTCTGTAAAATACACTCCCTCCCCGTGTCTAGCAGAGTATGTGTATAGTCCTCTTGAAGAAGAAGCTGGATGACTGCATGGGAAATGGAAAAGACACCCCTGGGATCCTGTGTGTATCCCAGCTGGACAGGGGATACAGGCTGTGGCTTTGAAGGGACATAGGCAAAAGTCTGAGATAGGGTTATGAGGGCATCTGGGCCAATAGCCTGGTATCATCTTACGAGGCTATGCACCTAGTACTTTACATGTGTCCTGTATGTATTACAGACTGTCCTGCAATGCTGTCTCAAATGAATCCCTGTAAGTCTGAACTGTGTAGGTACTGCAGTGATAGAGTATTCTCTTATTCTTTCATTAGTTATTATCACATATTGTTAAACCTTGTCATTGTGTCTGGTCTGTATAGCAGTAAGTCAGCTCTTAAAGTACTTGCATATGCACTTGGTGACACTGTATAGCTCACCCCAATAACCTTGGTCTTGGTCACACTTACCATTCTGCTAATAGGCCCATCACACAGTAGGATTTGTCACCCTTTGTTGAGGGCCTTACAGTAGCTGTTAAAGAGATGGATTGTGGCAGTCAGAACTATGGTAAGGTCTGGCTCAAAGGGCCCATAGGTAGCAAAGCTGTGCCAGACTATACCAGGAGTGTGTGTGTGTGTGTGTGTGTGTGCATCAGCAAACATAATACTGCAGGGTATTAATTTACATATGTTGTTTTCCTCTTGCAGGTGAACATGGGGATTGGTGTCTCTCCCCCTCACAACCTGATGCCAGTGTCTTAGTGGACTCTCAAGATGATGATGGTCATAGTGAGGCACAGGTGGGGTTGTCAGGGCCTGAATCTGAGCCATTGGTTGGTATTCCACTTTCACCCACAATGTCCCCGCACACAGTCAGTATGGCCACACATACCCAGTCCCCAGCAGCCACAGATAATGGACAGTTGGAGGGTGGTGACAATGAACAGGCTACTATGGTGACTATGGCAAGTGTAAGTGTAGACACTAGCCATAGCCAGAGAGCAGACAAGGATCACACATGGACAGATGGACAGGGGTGCTGGATGGAGGACTGCTGCCCATCAAGGCCCTGTCCCAAGTGCCACAGCAGGTGTCACCAGACACATGTTATGTTCAGCCATGGAGGCACAGGTGCGTACTGACCGCAACACCAGACAGATGCTCAGGGTCATAGATGCAGTGCTTTCTGCCATGCATGATGACCTCCATGGCATTTGTGATGCCATATGTCATTTTGCTGATGTCAGTGATAGATGGTGGGGTGAGATATTGTCACTGCACAACCGTGCAATGTCTTTGCTTGACCATGTGGTGGGAATATGGTATTGGCCAGATGGATGTAGGTCAGCAACATGATCAGCTGAGAGCCCATGTGGCTGTGCACATTCACAATCCTGTAGTGGCAGTACCACCAGCACTACTGAAGGGAGGGTGCTATCCACACCACACCGAAGCAGGCCATAGGTACATAGTCCTGGCCAGTCCTGTTAGGGATGCAGATCCAGCAGACAGCAGTCACCATCAGGGAGTAGTACTGCATCTGTCCTTAGGCCTGGTGGTGCCAGTGAGACTACAGGCAGAACCATTTCCCGCGTCCCTGCCGGGAGACAGTGAACCATACATCCTGTTATGTACACTCCATGACTGTCCAACACAGCCCTGTGTCGGGCATCCACATGGCTTGATTGTGTGCAGAAAAATACTTACACATCTCCATCACAGGCCAGTCACCACCAGACATGCACAGCTTCTCTGCATAGCCCAGTTGAACACCACCCCCAGACAGACAGACAGACACACACACACACACACACACACATGATATCAACCATATGGCCCAGCCTAGGCCTCTGGCAATCCCACACCACACCCTGTGCATGTGATGATACTTGTGCCACAACCCGTTATTCATATCATCGATGCAGGGACATGTCCATATGGGTCTGATGCACAGGGTGAATATAGTACAGTGTAGTAATGCAATGATGTGTAAGGTGCTGTCTGCTGGCAATAGTTATGGGTACACATCAAGGTTATGTACCTTGTTGGCCATGATGCATTATTGCTGTTAGTACTGCTGACTGTAGTGTCACGTACTGTATTCTGTTTGTGTTCCAAGTGTCTGTGCATCTGCAGGCTGTGGGCCTGCTGACAGTAGCAATGATTTGTATGGTGGAGTGGAAACACAGTGACCTTTTCATAGCCAAGGTACAGCTGTAGATGTACATGTTTACCAGGTGTGTTTACATGCAACAGTGTGTGTGGGACAATTGTGGCAGACAGTGTGACCTTGCACACATACCCTTCACACAGCCAGCTAGCCTCCATACATGTCACCTGGGTGTTCTGTAGGACTGCAGGCTCACACATACAGAGGAGGTACTTGAATACTGGCACTAGGTCCCTCACAAGCTTAGCCATTACTTTAACTGCAACAGATTCATCTATCAGATTCACAAACTACCTTTGATTACAACAAGCTCTGATACTCCCATGCCTATCTACTTATTATACAGCAGTAACTTCTTATTGGAACAATTAATACCTGCTATGACTTGTTGGATGGAAGATATGCTAGTTATCTACTGAATGTACTATGTTTTTCATCTGTAACTATGGTTGTAATATTTTAATTGCTAGGATTCTTCATCTGTAACTATGTCTGCAATATTTTAATTTGTGGAGCTTTTCTCCCCGGGCCTCTGCTGAAATTGGACCTGACTCCAGTCGGACTTTCCCAGTCAACAAATGTAAATAAATAAAAAATAATCAGCACCTGTTGCCCCTGACATTTCTGTCCCATCCACTCAACCTTCATGCAGTTGATGAGGGCATGCCTGGTACTGTGTATGACAGGTTTGGGGTATGTTTTCCTGACACAGGTCAGCCTGTGTTAGTCTAACCTGACAATCACCAGCATGTGTGTCTGCTAACTCATATATATGTCTGGCCTCTCATAGTCCTGTAAATGGGGCAGCTGTTAAAAAAGGTCTGAGCGCAGCCCCTACCTGCACAGTCTTATGAATGATAACACTGAATACATAACACAAATAGCACAGAAGTAATGTAGTGTTGCAGTGCCTGCCACTACTATTCAAGTGGGTGACAACTGCAGGGACTGTTAGGATTGCCAATGGTGGGTTCAGAGGCCCTTAACATGGTAGAGCCATCTGACACACAAACACACACACACTGCTGCATGGGGACATGCATTGAAACACACATGCACATGGAGATGACACTTCTCAGAGTAGATGACCTGTCCATCTATTTATGCACAATAGATAGTGATACAACCATAGCATGCACCACAGTGGCTTAGTGTTAGAAACTGTGTAACTGTACTTTTACGGTGGATGACATTTGTATGGGCTGAAACTAGGTTGGCAATGGGGGAGTTCACAGGGTGGAAGAGGCACACATGGTATAGCCATCACATACACACAGTAAAGACAGCTACAGGGCTGTGCAAACAGAAACACATACACAGTTGCCAAAAGACATATTAGTAACCCTACGTATCCACTTGTATGTACTATAGTGCTACATACACGACATGCTCCACATAGATTATATGTCTGAGACATAATACACAACATCTCACAACAAGTAATCTTGCAAATGCCTTCATGGATGGTGGGATAACCCACCAGAAATAGTGAATGGGCTCATCTACTGCTCCTACAAACCTGCACAAGGAATAAAGTGACAGACTTTGTAGCAGCATCATGTGTCAGTCAGGTACAATGTATGATGCTGGCATGTGTGTCACTATGGTAACTGTGACATATTTGGCAATGCTATCACAGAAATGATCATTGTTAGGGGACACAGACCATGTATAGGTTGCAAACATGTGGATATTCCATGTGTAGATGACTGGTATGGGCTGTATAGTGTTACATTTGAAGCAGATGCCATTAACAGGCTCTTTAAAGTAAAGTCATGGGTAGGGGATAAACAGGCTGTACAATGGTATCACCTACACACACAACAGCCACAGGGGATATGCTTCACACACACTACTATAGTTGTCAGTATTGAGATTAGAACCCCTACCTACCTAATTATTTGTACTATAGTATTACACAGTTATTGCACATGCCACAGAGCTTAGAGGGCTGACAAGTGTATACAGGTACATCTATGGTAAATGGCATCAGCAGGCCTTGTAATATAGGGCAATGGGAAGTGTCCTGGGTGGAACACTCCTCAAAATGGTAAAACCCAAACCCCCGGAGGATGGGATTCCCACCCAAACACACACACACACACAAAGGGAGGGTATGATTCTCACAACCAGAATCCCTACCTATCTAGTTATTTGTACTATATTGTTACATAGTTATTGCACACACCACTGAGCTTATAGGGCTGAGGTCTGTTCAAAGGTACTTCTGAGGGTGGTGGCATCAGCAGAACTGCTAAAGTAGGGCACTAGGAAGTGTAGTGGTTGGGAATTGCCTAAAACTGTTTCACCTACATACAAATACACACACTCACATTTGCCAGGACTGAGATTAGAATCCCTACTTATGTAGTTATTTGTACTATAGTGTTACACGGTTATCACATGTGCTACAAAGCTTATAGGGCTGACAAGTGTCCAAAGGTACTTATAAGGTGAATGACATCAACAGGACTGCTAAAGTGGGGCACTGGGAAGTGTTGTGGGTGGGAAAGTCCTCAAAATACTGCATCCTACAAAGATACACACTTACAAACACTTGTACACACATACACACACACACACACACACACACACACACACACACACACACACACACACACACACACACACACACTTACTTGCTGGAAATGATAATAGAAACACTGCCTATCTAGTTATTTTTACTGTACTGTTACATAGTTATTGCACACACCACAAAGCTTATAGGGCTGGGACTGTCCAAAGGTACTTCTAAGGGGAATGACATCAGCAGGACTGCCAAAATAGGGCACTGGGAAGTTTACTGGGTGAGAATGGCTTAAAACTGTTTCACCTACAAACACGCATACACACACACACACACACACACACACACACACACTTGCTGGAAATGATAATAGAAACACTGCCTATCTAGTTATTTTTACTGTACTGTTACATAGTTATTGCACACACCACGAAGCTTATAGGGCTGGGACTGTCCAAAGGTACTTCTAAGGGGAATGACATCAGCAGGACTGCCAAAATAGGGCACTGGGAAGTTTACTGGGTGAGAATGGCTTAAAACTCTTTCACCTACAAACACGCATACACACACACACACACACACACACACACACACACACACACACACAGTCTTAAATACACTTACATTTGCCAGGGCTGAGATTAGAACCCCTATCTAGTTATTTGTACTATAGTGTTACACAGTTATCGCTCACACTGCAGAGCTTATAGGGCTGACAGGTGTCCAATGGTACGAGCTTATAGGGCTGACAGGTGTTCAATGGTACATCTAAGGGGAATGACATCATCAGATCTTGTGAAGTAGAGCAATGGGAAGTGTACGTAAACCTACACACACACATACACAAAGGCAGGTGATGTGATATTATAACACCCACTTCAGTATTATTACACAATGGAGCTCACCTTAATGCTGGCATGTGCAACTGGTTACAACCGGTATGCCACTGTCCACAGCAGGATATCACTCTATGCCATTCAGGGTATCCCTGTGTATGTCTCACTCTGTGTGCGTCTCTCCCTGTGTCTCTCTCTCTCTATATATATATCACTGTCTTTGTCTTCCCCACATCTATGTGTGTTGTATGCTTGACATATTGTTATATGTTGCCCATATAAATGTCTGTGTATCACACACAACATATGTATATATATCACATATGGACCACCTACAGCTAGCTGAGGGTAATCCTGTCTGATGGGTGTGTGTAGAGACATTTAAGGTGCACATCGCTGTCTGTATGCAAAGACATATGTGCACAATACTGTTATATAGTCCGATGTGGGTTCAGACATAGCCTGCGATTCTCTAAGTGTAGGAGCATGCCCAGTATGACCTTCTATAGTAAGAGTGGGACTCCATTCCAGAGATAGTTGCACTCTGGTCAGGGGTTTTGTGTGCTACAGCCATACCTCTCAGACGTAAACAGTAAACAGGAAGTTGCTAGAGGTACAGGGTTTGTTTTAGCAGACATTTTCTGACATTTTTTGAAGTCTGGCCCTGGAATGTATTGTGTCATTACCTAGTGACAGACATCCTCAGATCATTACAGTGCTTTACCAGAGAATACAAGATGTATTATCCACAGACTGATATTATGAGCCCAACTATAGACATTCTTGCCCAGAAAGCCCAGTTGAGAGGTGTGGTTACAGCCAGTTGACTGATGAAGGTGTGTAAACAGTCCAGCAACTTGGTGATATACTGGCTGGGGATTTCCATTTTGTGTGGTATTCTTCTTACATGAAAAGTCATATCCTGGTATGGGCCATACCTCTCAACTGTACAGTTTTTGGCAGATTGTCCAGGTGTTTGGAAGTTTCGTCCAGTCTACATAAACTTGTGTTTATATGGCAAGTTAGTTGCAAATAATTAAAGACTGATGTTACAAAATAATGACGGACATTAGTGTTTTAGACTTCATAACCTTCAGACAATTCCTGATAATGCAAAACACATTATTCTACCAACTTTCTCAGTTTGTAAAAGCAATATTTACAACATGTGCCTATCACTGGGCCTTTCTCCAACTTTTATTTGTGACCTTGTCCAGACGTCTTGCTGTCAGAGGTTGAGAGGTATGGGTGTGGGTACAGAGTGAATTAAACTGTGCAGAAATGTCCATTATACATGTAGTGTATTCCACATAGTAGTGTGACTTCCAGGTATGTCAGTGGCAGAGCAGTACAGAGTACTGTGGTGAACCACTGACAGACAGTTGCATAGAGGTTGATAGGTTGATATGATATTAGTAGGGCATTGGACCTGAAGCCCTTATAACCCATGCAAATGGGAGTGTAGCCCATGCTAAGACATGTCAGCACACAGAGTCCCTTTCCAGGACACAGGTGGAATCACAGAACTGTATTTGATGTTTCCCATGCACTTATACAGGGAGCACATCACTAGGGGTATTGAGGCACTTGGCTTGATGTGGACAGGGAGTGTATTTCACAGATGTGTGAGTGTGTGGGACACATATCTGTCACACCAACAAGCCATACTGATATCACAGACCAGGTTGATGCTGCTCCTATGGGTTGATCATGTGGGCTTTGACTTCCAGATGTGCAACAGTCCCATCAAGGTAGGGTCTGGATTGCTTTGTATGCCAGACAGGGGTCACCTCAGCAGAGTTTGTATGGAATGGTGTAGAGGTACAGTTCTGTTAGACTATCTGTGTTGGGCAGGTGTTTGGGGTTTGGAGTAAGGCCTTAGTGTTTGCATGACCCTGGTGTGTGGACTCTGCATGGTCTGTGGTGTGTATGTTTGTGGAGTCCTCATGTATTTTTGCCTCTTAGGTGTCCTTTGTCTGGGTGTTGGTTTTGTTGTGGACATCCACTGACATGGGTGTTTACTATGTATTTGCAGGTGATGTTTACTGACTCCATACACTGCATGGTAACTATGTTACTGCACAATTTGTTCTGGTGTGCACATTCTTCATTTCTCTGGTCAGTGGTTCCCCTTCCCCTTATGTGTGCCTCTTTCTCCTTCTGTAGTCCAGTCACAGGCTTTGCCCACAGTGGCTGCTGTTAGGCATTTGTGATTCTTATGTGAGCAAGGTAAATGTCATAACATCACACACAAGGTTGTGGACTTCACACCTCTGAGTGTACCTATTTAGCAGGTTGTCCATCATTGCACCACTACATTTGCTGTGGTCCTCATACGGTTTGTGTTGCTATATATTATTATGAGGCTACATGTTGGCCTAGCTGTCAAACCATCACAGACTGACATCTGGACAGGCCCATATATGACAGTCAGACAAAGGCACACACATGGGGACAGGGTGTTAATACTGTTCTGCCAGACATAGACAGTTGGGAGACCAGTTTGGTATTTGCTTGCTTTCTCTTATGGGTATGACATCTGCTTCCCCACTGTCTGCCATTGATGTTTTAACAAGACCCTTTCTTGTTTTGCAAATAGTTGGCAAGCAAAGACCCTTTCTTGTTTTGCAAAGAGTTGGCAAGCAAATGCAATGTTAGGACATGCAGAACAGATATACAAGGCATACTTGTGCTCCTTCTGTGACAGCCTGTCATTCCAGGGGTATGGATGTTGGCCAGTGACATGTCAGTGCTGACACAGTAAGTTGGCAGCCTGTTATGACTTGGCATTACACTGACCTTCAGGTCCCTGCTGTCCTACTTAGGCACCATACCTCCTGACTATTTAGGGCCAGACATCTGGACAAAGGCCTACATATGGGGACCATTGTTAACTATTGGCCTTACAAAAATAGAAAGGTGATACAATAACAGGTTTTGCATTAGCATGCATTTTCCTAAAGGGTATGAAGTCTGAAACTACAATCTGTCATTATTTTCTGACATTAGTCTTTTGTGATTTGCCAATGATTTGCCGAACAACCATGATTTAATGATAAAGAGACCATGAATATGATGCAAGCCTTTGGACATTCTGCAAAATGTCTGTACCATTGAGGGGTATGTTAGGCACTGTGTAGGTTTTTCTGAGCTGTGTACTGTTCATATGTGTGGCTCCCTTTCCCTAACCTGTCCAGCTTTCCTGCAGTAACAGATATTCACATCTGGGCAGTGTGCACAACTCATACTGTAGCTGTATTTGACATGCAGAATAGTTGGCACTGCAGTTCTTGGAACATGGACCCTGTCAACTACAGTACTGTACCTAGGCCACTAAGAAACAACAGCCAAGAGTAAGTGCAGGCCACATACTGACAGTATTGACCACACATATACTTAGCTCATTGACCCCTGCATATTGTGGACATGCAACAAGTTATCAAGTTGATTGGGACAGCCTTGGGAATGTGTGCTCTGCTGCTTATACCCTAAAAACATTACTGCTACTACATTTCTATGGGAACATGGATGTGTCTGTGGGGGGCACACCTATCAACTGTCCACATTTGCATGGACTGTGCTGATGTTCCCTTTACATTTTGGTTCCATTTAGCATTGTATTGTGCCTGTTTGGAGACTACAGGCATATCACTAAAGACCACAGGTTAGATTATAATGGCAGACATTTGGGTTTCAGACTTCTTACCCTTCAGAGCCTTACTGCAACTGCAAGGCCTGCTGTGATATCTCTGTGTAAGTCTGTATGGGCATATTTCATGATTGCCACCATTTGTGGGCCTTTGCCAGACATTGCCTTATGGTTTTCTACGGCTGACATGCTGGGTGAGTATGAGACCCCCACACTGACATACGTCCATGTGACCTATGACCCCTCCAGTTTGTTAGCTCCCACATATACTGCAGTGAGATTTGTCACCTTGGGGACTACTGCATAGTCTGGGAAAGGCAGTATTGGGCAGACAGTTCCTGCTGTCCCACATAGCTGTTGGTTGTCTGCTGCTATCCCAGTAGGCCACTCCATTCCTTGCATGCATTCAGCAATTCCATAGCTATGCTACCAAAACATAGTACTCCATTCATTTACTATTAAGAAGACTGACTTACCTTGTGCCTGCGACAGTTGTGAGGATGGTGCTTGAGGGCTGGCTCTGTCGGATCCATGCAGTACACAGCCTATACATGGTAAGATACAGGTAGTGTGATGTGTGCAGCATCCATTTTAATATAAGTGTGAGTCAGAGAGAGGTGTCAGTCCCTGGGTCACTACAGTGCCAGTGTGTGTACTATGAGTTGCCTCTTTGCCACTGCCTGGGCATACTGGGCATACTTCCATCTGCCTATAGGATCAGGCTCAGGCGGTTCCTTCTCAGAGTCCCCCTGTACCTGTGGGGGCCTTGGTAATGGTGGGGGGTTGTGTGGCCTTCCCTGTGATGTTCCTGCCGCAGCTGTTTCTGCAGGATCATATTGTGTAGCATGGCACATACTATGAACATGTGTGCACATGTGGCTGAAGAGTACTGCAGAGCTCCACCAGATATGTTGAGGTAGTGGAACCGTGACTTGAGCATCCCAAACACACACTTTATAATGTTCCTGGTTTGTACATGTGCCTCATTATGGCATTCTTCAGTGTGTGTGTGTGTGTGTGTGTGTGTGTGTGTGTGTGCGTGTGTGCATTTCTGATGGGTGTCATCATCCACGGCTCCAGTGCATAGCCAGCATCCCCCACCAGATGGCCATATGGGATGTCCCCCTGGCAAATACCTAGTACAGTTTGAGGCATGTCAGATATGGGAGTCATGATAACTACCAGGGCTGCCAGCACACACATTCATGATAATACCCTGGGTATTGCACATGACCTGACAGTTGATGGAGTGATAACCCTTGTGGTTGACAAAGGACTCTACCCTCTTCACCGGATGGTGTCTTGATGTGGATGTGCATGCAGTCTATGGCACCTAGTACCTCTGGGTAGTCTGCTACATGGTGGAAAAGATGCATATTGCTGGTCCTCTCCTCAAGGGTGCTGGGGAAATATATGTGCTCACCAGCAAGTGTTCGCATGACATCCAGGAACTGGTGGAGTACCCTGGATCCAGATGCTTGTGAGACCCCCATGATGTCCCCAATAGGTCTTTGGAAGGTACCGGTAGCTAGTATTCTTAAGGCTACACATACCTTGGTTTCAACTGGGATGGGTTCCCCTCTGTTGGCTCTGGGTCTGAGGTGAGGCCAACACAGCTTGAAAAGTTCATGAAGTAAGTAAATGTCCACCCTGTAGTGCTCTAGTATCTCCAGATCATGTAGCCCCTGGTAGGTTACCCTGAATCTGAACACTCTTCTCCTTCTCCTCAGTCTGGGACGACGGTTGTCAGCATTATTATTTTTCTCTCCCTATTCTGTTGTGCCTCCTCCTATCTCCCCTAAGCTTCCTTTTCCACCTTACGTACTTCTCCCACATATTTCTCCTCCTTATTGGCTATGACTCTTTTCCAGAAAACATGTATTTCTTATAACTCTACTCTCTCTCTCTATTGTTGTTTCTCTTTCCTTGGTCTTACACTTTCTCTACTTGCTGTTAAAATAAGCAATAATGTTTAATATGATGTTATTTAGATTGTCTAGAAAGTTAAACTCCTTTTCTTTTTTGGTAACAATGAACATTTCTCTTTCCTTGGTCTTACATTTTTTTCTTGTTTTAAACTATGTAATAATATTTATTATGATGTCATTTAGATTGTCTAGAAATTTTTAAGTCCTATTCTTTTTTGGGTAACAATTTTCATTGTCTAAGTCCTACCAGTCTGTAATCTGTTATTTGTGCTCATGATATATCTCTTATCTCTATATGTGGAGCTTTTCTCCCCGGGCCTCTGCTGAAAATGGAAATATATCCAGTTAGACTAGCCCGGTTAACAAATGTAAAATAAATAAATAAATAAAAATTATCCTCCATGCCACCCTCAGCCGCTAGCACATACTGATGTATCAAAGTGACAGCAGTCTCTAACATTTTGTCAATTAAAATTCCCAAGAGTTTGCACAGCAATGGTGCAGAGTTTGTGGGAAAAAACAGACTGAAAGGTGTTTGCATAGTTTATACTGGTGAGCTGCAGATGCTGCCTGTGTGATTGGCTGAGTATGATGCATTCCACCTGCCAGCTATATTATTTGTACTTGAGTGCCTTCATTCTATTTCCCATTTTTTTTCCTTCCCATTTCCACCCCTTCTCAGGTTTGCATGGAGCGCCGCACAAACCCGCTGTTCACATGTAAACACTTCTGCTAGTTCCTATTTTTTTTTATTTCCATTGTGTTTAAGCCCCACAGCAAGCCCCGCAAACCCCTGCAGCTATAGTAAACAGTATTGAGCAGAAAATACCCTCCCAGGGACACGAACACACTCAGCATTTGTAGAACTAGCTCAGACACACCCCCTTACTTAGCTGTGCTTAGCTGAGCACAAATAGAGGCAGTGGAGCTCCAATGTGCTTACACCAAGCATGACACCCCTCCTTTTCATGTCAGCTGCTTTTCCTGCTTACACAACAGCATTATAGCTCCTACACGGTTAGGTGCAGGCAGACACAGTCTCCCATTTTGTTATTCAATAAATTTAGTTCATTTGCATACCCCCACTGACTTAGTCCCTTGTTACACCACTACACCGGAGCCTTAGCTACGAGTGTCACCTGTTATTGTTTTGGTTCTGCGTGCTACCCACTATAATGGCAAAATTCATATTTCCCATAAAAATTGTCTTTTTACATTTTTTTTAAATTTTCTGCACAATTTCATTTGCGTGCTGTTGTGCTATGCTTAAATGGTCAACATTCTCCAAAAAAAAAAACTTTGATTTTCATACGTTTGCAACTGTTTTCCAATGCCAATGGCCATATTTCTGACCATTGGCATGCCTAATAGTCATAATATATGCATTACTTTGAGCTGTCATGCCCCAGTTTTTGATTTTTGCAGAAATGCACATGGTTAGTAACCAAATACATTTCTGCAATAAACACTGCTCTGACACGGATGCCTGCCTGCCTACTGAATCACTAATTCACCTAATTTGCATGGTTTTCACCAGCAAATGAGGTAATTAGCATTATTCAGTGGTGTCCATGTCAGAATAGTGCTGGCAGGCACGTGCACATCCCCAGCCTTGTTTACTGGATCTCTCGGTGGCCATATTCCGTGGAGAAGCTGCTATACTATTCTGACATGGATATTTTGCTTTATTGAATCCCAGCCAATGTGTTAATTTAAGGACATGTTACTTTTGCTAGCATCATGTGCATGTTATGATGGGTATTAATGAATGCTGTAAAGGTGAAATTTGGAAGTGGGGATTCAGTACAACAGCACTGCAAATAATTACTGATCCCCCTGGAAAATTTTTACTTTACTGTCAGGTAGTGATTATGCATACATGGTATAATGCAGTCATTAACTTGTAAAGTGCTGCACTGCTGCTGATTTTTCGCTGGCACAACATACTCATGTCTTCTGCGAGAGATTTCTGTCACTGATGAATGGAAAATTATATAAATGCAAGACAATAGTAAGTGATAAGGAAGGATGTATCTGTTAAAAAAGTGTTAGCTTTATTTATGTGAATGTACTGCAACTGAAGCAATAGTATAATTTCACTTGGCTGGACAATATGTGTATGTAAGTATGGGGTTTGTGTCATCTAACATTTTGTTAGAGGGTGAGAGGCAAACATGGTCAGTGTTGTGCAGTCTGAATGATGATTACATCTGGAAGTTTTTTGTTTGACTGTGACGTTATTTTTGTTTTAATATGCAGTAATGATACAAAAACAAAGGATCAAGATAGAGGAAAGGATAACTTCAGCCAGAAGAAAAAAAGTGTCCTTAAGACAGCTGTTAGGACATATAGGAAATGTATCTGTTGTAAAGGGGGGCCCAAACAAACTGAGAGGAATAAAGACTGGAATCAAGTTGTCCTAGACATTTATGAAGTGGGTGGCAGAAACAGCACATTAGCACAGTGTAAGAGGGCAAATGATATGGCAGGACATGCTAGAAACAAGGCCAGGCAAAATGCAATTGCCCATACCAGTATTGGGGGAACTTACAACAATTATCCAATTAACAACAGATGAGGAGCACCGTCTTTCTATCCATGGAAATGTGTATGACACAGACAGTCACAGTAATGGAATAATCAGAGATGGTGTGGACACTGGCTGTTACAAACATCTGCAGCAGCAACACTCTGCTTATGAAGGTTGGTTTAAAAATAGTAATGTATATTCATATACATAATTGAATGCTTACATCAAATGATTCCATTAAACAAATGACAATTACTATTACTAGATGAACTTTCTACATCAGCACAGACTAGCAATAAAAGCAGTATGTATGGTAAGTGTCCTCACCCTGTTAATAAGTATAATGTAGTGTTTGCTATTTCTTTAAGAGTAATATTTCAAATAATTTTTTTACAGGGTCAGCATCAGAAATAAACAGTTTCACCATGCCACTGAATTTGGAGGATGTCAATGGCGGAATAACTGTTGATGATGATAATGATGATGATGAAAACAGTTATATTTATGAGGCAGCCTGAAAAAAGTGGCTCATATCCCCCAAGTTTAATGGAAGGATTTCACACTTCACAGCAAGTTAGCAACTGCAGGAAGTGACAATGCATCACAAAATCAAGCACATGCTGACATTGCACTCAGGCTTGTACATGACAAACAGCCATGCACTTCTATACCAGTATCTCAAAACCCAGATGAACACTTTGAGGATGATGGCAGACATTCAGAGGTAACATTCTCCACAATGACACCTTTACAAAGGGGTGGCAGGTGCAGACATTTTTTACAGCTACTCCAAGAAGCATAAAAGGCCCTGGCTGCCCAGCAGCAAATGTGCCTTGAGATTTTCAGTGCTCAGAGTACTGTCACAGAGAGTCATCTGGAAATGGTCAGAGAACTCCAGGGTATGCATGAGGATTTCCAGCACTATCTCAAAATGGAAGAGAGCAGGGATAATGCCATGGTGACACTATTGTGTAGTATTGTGACACACCAAGCATTCATGGCTGCCACCACTTGTACACTAGTTAGGACTTACCAGACTCAAGTAGAATACACTTTTGGAAGAGGAAAAGGATGGAGTACTGTCCAGAGACATGGATAGAGCTCACAGTCACAACTGATTTCATGCAGGCCACATCAGCATTCATTTACACGTACCAGAACCTATACTTTGAGGTGCCAAGCACATTAATGAAACATTGTCAGATCAGTGTCTGCAGGATCACCTGCATCAGTTAGGTCATTGGCCAGTCTAACATAAACATAAATGGTTTATAAACATGACTAAGTATTGATGTTGGGCTATAAGAAGACAGAACACTTGGGGCCTTACTCTCCTTTGGCAGTCCCACTACTATTGCTTATTTCCATAATCTGAGTATTAATTCCTAATAACTTCATTAAATGCACTCTCTGGATAAAGCACCACAGTATTTTTTATGACTCCAGATCTTTATCAACAGTCCATCACTTCTTTGGCTCTTACCCAAAGCCTCTCCTTGCATCACATCTCATATTTGGGCTGCACTGATGGCAAACATAAATGCATCTGCATGCTATTCCATTACTATAGGCATCCCTGCATCTCATAAATAATAGAACATCTTTCTCATTTGGCCCTCATTTACCCTCAGTGGTATATAGATCTGTATAGTAATCTCTAAATGTCTCTACTGTCACTATCAGATCCATCATTAATGGGTTCCCAGCCTCAAGTCACAACCGTAAAATAATTCACTGCACCCTCTGATGCCTCATTCACACTCCTAAATCATTTTGATATATAGGAAATTGTAAAAGAAGATATCCCTAAGAGACTTTTTTTTAAAAATATATATATTTCTTATCCATGTTATCAATGTATTTTGTTATACCATTTTTCACTGCTAAATCTCCCACTACCAAGTTAGTGTTCATATCTTCCAAACCTCTATACAGTGAGTCCAGTAAAGAATGTGGTATTCTGAATGATGTGATATTTGCTTCTGGCATGACAAATATTACTTCTTCATCTGTATAAGGCTCCTTGTTTACAGCTTTGTTTATGTCTTGTAGATCTATACAAATATCAAATCTGATTGCCTTTACTACATAACTATGCTACTGCACTAATCTTTACTCTTTCTTTTGAAAACTCTTTAACAGACAGCCTCCATGGCATTATTTCTCCATACAAATGCAAATTATTAAAAAAAAATATTGAAAAGTGCGAAAATGCTGTGTTGGGTACAGTTGAATTGTCCTCTTGAGTAGAGTCATTAGAAATGAAACACAGAACAAACTAGAAAGATACAATTTTTAAATGAGAAAATTCAAGGTTTAATGTTTACTGGTAAGAAAACATGCAATATGTGCATCTTTTAAAGCAGTGCATTGTTATTTATTTATTTACTTACTTGTTTTTGTTAACCAGGTAAAATAAGCTATAGTGAAAGCCCACAAGGCAGTGTATTTGTCAGCTAAATGGGTAGTCAAACAAGCCAAAAAAAAAAATCTAGAAAAAAATAATTCATTTTACATAACAAAGGTAATCTACTTGAAGATGACACATCTAAATGAGAGCTAAATACGGGACCAATATACAAGCTGGTGTTTTAATTCTATGAAAACAAACTGATTATACTACCATACTGCATTTATACTCCAGTCTGCATGAAAGAAAATGCCTGGTTTCCTTTGTATAATTAGGTTTACTATATACTCCCTTTGTTAATTATAATTCTTTACAAGACAAAAAGGGTTATAGAAGCTAAGCTATATGCTTCTTTTGCTTGCAGTAGACTGAAATTCCATTCTTGACCATAATTAAGATAAATCCTGTTTATACTCTATCGTTCTATCAGATAAGGCATGATAAAGCTTTGAAAGCATTTATACAAATCAAAACTTTATAGACATCTGAATGGTGCAAAAGCCTACCATTACACTGATATAATTAACAAATGGTCAAATCATGTCTACTTCAAAGACAAGGTTCCACAAAATACTTTTAATGATTTTTAATATAAAAACAAATAAACTAAATAAGCGCTTTCATCTTTCGTTGAAAAACTTCTTCAGATAAAACCAATTAAAAACAAATAGCTTTTATACCAATCAAAACAGGAAACTTGACAAACCCCTTGTTTCAATGAATCACAAGTCTTTTCAGGATTCCAAATAGGCACATTCAATTATAAGCACATCCCTCTTGCTAACCAATCATATAATTAATTAAAAAAAAAAACAATTGGCCATAAACCTGGAATTTATTTTACCAATACCAATCAAGCATAGGCAGTATGGCTTTGCTTGCCAAAATCATGAAATGTTAATATTAAAATATACATACATATAAAAATATAATAAAACCTAAAAAAAAATAATTAGTATCAAAAATACCTTAAATACCCACATAAGACATTCTAGGCAGATAAAATAACTATAAATTTACATTAAATATTAAATATGTCAAAAACAATTTAATAAAACAACACTGTAAAACGGACAATCTTTCTTAAAAGTTACTTATATTAAAATTTCATATGCAATATAAAGTATAAATTCATCTTAATAGTGCTTTTAATTTCAATATGCAATTAATAGAAATAAGATAATTCAACCCAGGCCATTTGCTTACATTTAAGTAGAGCTGCCAATACAGTTTTGTGTTTTTCTAAAAGTAATTGATAGGGTCCCTGTCTATTACTCAAAGGGAGTTGTTCCATTATAGGAAATCTAAAATCATGTTTCTGATATTCTTGAATATGCTAAAGCATTATTTGACTTATTCTTTTTAATATCCTAACAATGTTTATAAATTCTGTTATGGATTCTCCTCCCCATCTTACCTATATAAAAAAATGAAAATTTGTTACATATCACACAATAGACAACTCCATTTGTATTACAATTAAAGGAACCATTGATTACTATCTTATTATTGTTAATCTTCAGCTCCTGAGTGTTAAGGATATACTTATAACTGCAGCTACCACAGGGTTTCATCCCTGAGGAATGTAGAGTTGAAACATTTTTCTCAAGCAATGTTCTCAAATTACAGCCTTTTTTATATACTATTACTGGTTTCTCACTCACAAATTGTGTAATATTTTTATCCTCAGTTAAGACTGACCAATTTGTTTACTATAATATCTTTAATAATGTTACTCTCATTTGAAAAAAGTTGTGATAAATGTACACTTCATGTTCCTTTCATTACCTGTCTGGGTGGAATTAATATTTTCCTTTTCTGTATTTATATGGGATATATTAATATCATTTAGCTGGGGGTCAGATAAGAGCATTATATTTGACAAAATAGGAGTGAAATAGTTATTTTGTCTCTTATGTATAACCTTGTGCATTGCATTATCCACAAAATCAATGGGATAACCACGTTTAAAAAACTTATTTCATTTCAAGCATTCATCCCAAACTTCTTCTTCTAAAGTGACCATTTTCACAGCATGCAGAAACTGCCCTTAAATTACAGCTTTCTTTTGAGTAATTGGATGGGTACTTGCAAAATGAAGAAAAGTGTTAGAGTAAGTAGGTTTCCTCTAAATCTTAGAAAGGAATACCTTCTTTTCTTCATCTTTTGACAATAACATATCCAAATATGCAATTTGTTTATGGTCACAAATATAAGTAAATTTGAGAATTTCAGTGCTATTATTTATGAATTCAATGAACTGGCATATTTGCTCTTCACCCCCATCCCATAAAATAAATATATCATCAAAAAACCTTGTATGAAATATACATTTCATGTAGAACTCAGATGAAAAAGATAATTCATTTCCCATTCAATCATAACTATGTTGGTGAGCAATCCACCACAGAGGACCCCTTTTTTTGTAAATAAAATTGTTTCTCAAAAAAATCAATAATTATTCTTTAAAACTATCTCTAACAGATTCTCATACAAATTAATCAAGTCCTGTGATAGTTCTTTTTCTAATAAAAAACTCTACAAACCATTCAATACTCAAATCACGAGGAATTACTGTATAAAGCTTTTTAACATCAGTGGTTATAAACACATATGAGGATTTAAAAGAAATGATATTAATATTTTCTAAAAAGACCCAGGAATCACAACAAACTTGGAATTCTGTGGCTACTTAAGATTTTAACTTACTATCCAAAATTTTGCACAGAGGTAAGTGACACATAGGGGGTTGCCTAATATTCTTATGGATCTTCAGCAACCCAAAAAATGTGGGTGTAACTGGGTTCATCACATTTAAATAAATTCCTCAATAGTTATACATTGATCAATAAACAGATCCTGCAGGTTATTTCTTATCTGCCTATAAGTAACATTAAACTCATTTAACAAGACTATCATATAAGTCTCATCAATTAATAAATGTTCCATTTTCAAATTATAATCTGCCTTATTAAAAATAACTAAACCTCCTCCCTTATTCATAGGTTCATAGGTAGGTACTAGGCTATCAGCCCAAGGGCCTACATAAGCCTAGCCAGCAAGGTACCATAGCTTACGCCACCCAAGAAAGTTATTTTCCTGTGCCACTGTCCAGCAGAGTCACAGAAGTGATCCCTGGGGTATATTTCCTATTTCCCATCCACTCATCAAGATTTTTCTTGAAGAGTGCTAATGAAGAACTTTGCTTAACATAGGTAGGTAGCTTGTTCCAGAGTATAGGAAGTCTCTGGGACAGGAATCTATCCCTCCAGCGTGTCCTGTTTATTGTGGTGACAAGGTTTAGGTCCCTGGAGCATATAGCTTGGAGGGATTGGGATTTCTTTAGGTGTAGCATGTCCAACAGCTCTGGGTTTGACATAGCTTCATATGTTAGGCAGAGATCACCTTGGAGTAGGCGATATGCTACAGAGTAAAGCTGGAGTTTTTTGAGGCGGTTAGTGTAGGGCATTTGTTTGAGGCCAGTAATCCTCTTTGTGAGGTACTTCTGTGGCCTTTCCAGCTGCTGCAGATGTCTTGTGAGGTACATTCCAAAAGGGGCATTGTACTCTATAATGGGTCTAATGAGTGACAAGGAGAGGGGAACAAAGACCTCTTTTTTCCTGGATAAGAATCCTTTTATGATGAGGTGGGCCATGTAGAAGGACTTCCTGACTACTGTGGTGATGTGACTATCAAAGGAGAGACTACTGTCCACCTGGGTCCCAAGGTCTCTCATCCCACATTCGGTGTTAAGTAGATTGCTGCCTATGTGGTAGTTCATGGGTACAGAGTTTTTACCAAAGGGGATGACACAGCACTTTTTGGCTTTGAGCTTGAGGCCATGGCTCTGACACCAGGCATCTATCTCAGTGAGGCCCTTCTGTAGGATGTCCACATCATTTGGGGACTTGACTATGGCTCCTAGCTTGCAGTCATCTGCGAACTTAGTCAGCCAGAGGCCTTCTGTGTTAGTCTATACTTCAGAGAAGTAGATATCAAACAGGTGAGGTCCCAGGATGGAACCCTGTGGCACTCCACTTGTCACTGCCTTGAGGTCAGATTTGGAGTCTGCAACTTTTACAGTGTGGGTTCTGTCAGTGAGCCAGTTAGCAACCCATCTTGTGATGTAGGGATTTATACCTAGTTTAGTGAGTTTAGCTATAATTCCAGAATGGGGGATGGTGTCAAAAGCCTTGGCGAGGTCAAGACAGGCTGTGTGAACCATGTTACCCTCATCCACGGCTTTGGTGACTGCCTCAAAAAAGTCGATCAGGTTCAGGAGGCATGATCTGCCTTTCACAAACCTGAACTGGGTGGGATCCAGAGTTTGGAGGTTACCAATGTCTTTGTTTAGGAGTTCCATGATGATACATTCCATTGCCTTGCAGACCAGGCTCGTCAGGCTAATAGGTCGATAGTTCCCGGGATCAGTGGTGGCTCCCCCTTTGTGGAGTGGAATAATTGTTGCTGTGTGCCATTTAGTGGGCACAAAGCCTGATGCGAGGCTATTATTGAACATGGTGCTTAAGTGGGGAGCCAGTTCATTCTGAAGTTTGTGTAAAACGCAGCCTGGGATGTTGTCCGGTCCCATGGATGCTGTTTTTGGCTTTAGAGTGTGCAGCTTTTACCTACGTAGTTGTGATTACAGGCATTCTGCACTCTTCCTGTATAGATATGGGCTCTTTAGGGGGTGAGAGGGGGGGTAAAGTTAGCACTGAACCGATCTGCCAGGATGTTGGCAATATCAGTTGGTTCTGTAATTTTCGTGCCTTTGTGCTATAACTCAGAGCAGATCTGGGTGTTGTCATCTAGATTCTTGACATAGCTATAGAATGCTTTGTGGTTGTCCTTGGATTTAGTGGCAATTTTGTTTTCATAGCTAGCTTTGTAGGATCTTATAAGGGATCTCAGCTTCTTACTGAGGCTGACCAGGGAGCTCCTCCGCTCATGGGATTTTACTCTCTTTTGCAACAGTTTCTTCCTTCTGTTGTACAGTTTGTTTATGGCAGGGGACCACCAGATTGGCTTTCTTTTTTTGGAGGATAGCATCTTGGTTCTGTTTGGGATAGCACGATCCATGCACTTGTGTAAGTGCATATAGAGTGCATTTGTGTAGGATTCAGCAGTTGTAACTGTATTGTCCATCTGCATGGGTGTCATGAAGTTCACCACTTCTGTCTTAAGAAGCATGAAGTTGGCTTTGGAGAATTTTTTTACTGTAGTTTCCTTAATCAGGGGTGGGGGTGGGATGTGGATATCAAGGGTGATAAGCTTATGGTCGGATGGGACCAACGAGGAGTTGACTTCAGGTGTGGAACACCAGTCACTCATGTTGGTAATGACTAGATCTAGGATATTGTTGCCCATGGTAGGGGTGTGGATAAGTTGATCTAGGGCATTGGAGTTTATGAATTCCAGAAAGCGTTGAGCTAAGGAGTTGGTACACGAGTAGTTTTCCCAGTTAATGGTGGGGTAGTTGAAGTCACCCATTATTATGGTATTTGTTTGAACCCTAATATTTTCCAGTACATCAAGAAAAGAGGAGTGGGAATCCTGGGGCATGGTGGGGATCTGTAGCAAGCTACAATTTGGATTGCAGTTTTTCCCAGAGTTAGTTGCACTTGGATAACCTCGGATGCATTATGCTGAGCAACTAACCTGGAGGTGTTGATATCCTTAATGAATATGGACACACCTCTGCCTTTGGTGTTTCGGTCCAGGTAACATGGCCGAAACGTGTGGCATGAGTTATAGCCTGGTAGTGCAGGGGTGCTCTCTGGAGCCTTGAACCAGGTCTCAGTCACTACACAGATATCGATGTTCTCTATTTTAAGGAGTGCCTCGAGTGAGTGCATTTTGAGATTTAGACTTATTGAGTAGCATTACCTTCAGTTTTTGTTTGCCTGTTCCTGTTATGGTGGTGAATTTGTTATTTGAACCCTGCCTAAAAAAGGCACTATAGGGGCAGCAAGAGCCTTAGCCAGTATCCGGAATCCTAGGGGTGACAGATGCAGGCCATCTGTGGCAAAGCATCGTGGTCTGTCAACCATGTCATTCCAAGCAGACAGATACTGGATCCCCTTAGAATGACATCAGATGTTTAACCAATTGCTGAAGTCAATCATTTTGTCCTTGTAATGCGGTATCAATCTGGGCGATGGCAGAATGCTACTCAGGGCTAGGGTCATACCTGCCTCGGCTACAAGATCGGAGAGCTCTTCCATGTCTCTTTTCATGTAGTCCAGGGAGGTACATCTCAGGTCATTCACACCAACATGGACAATGACAGAGTCATATTTGTACTTGGTGTGGAATGACCTGAGTGTGTGGGTTACATGGCAGATCCTGGCACCCAACAGGCAGCTGACAGTAACCACCTTCTTGTCTAGCCTGGTGAGTGGGACATCAGTGTGCCTGACTATAGAGTCACCTATGACTAGTGTGTTGGGTGCATTGTTTTGCCTTATTGGCTGTGGTTGAGTGGCACACTGAGTCTGTGGGCTATGTGTCATTTGGGTTGTTCATAGGTTCATAGGTTCATACTAGGCTATCTGCCCGAGGGCATTTACAAGCCTAGCCCATAGTTTTGTGGCTTACGCCACCCCTTTAGTATGGGGAACTATACCCATTATTTTGCTGTGCCTCTGTCGAGCAGTGACATTGAGGTAATCCCTGGGGTATATCTGCGATCTCCCATCCATTGGTCAAGATTTCTCTTGAACAAGGCCAGCGAGTGCTCTGCCTCACATATACGGGATTTTATTCCACAGCATAGGGAGTCTTGGGGTGATCGAATCTATCCCTCCACGTCCTATTAATAGCCGTGTTGAGGTTTAAGTCTCCCGCCCTTGTGGCTCTGACGGATCTAGATTTTTTGAGGTGAAGCATATTCATCAAATCTGGGTTTGACATGGCCTTGTATGTTAGGCAAAGGTCACCTCTGAGCAAGGTGCGACTGAATAGAGCTGGAGTTCTTTCAGTCGGGCAGCATAGGACAGATGTTTGAGACCCTTTATCCTTTTGGTGAGGAACTTTTGTGGCCTCTCCAGCTGCTGCAAGTGTCGGGTCAGATACTGTGTTGGGGGATGGAGGTTGCTTGCGTTTCTGCTTTGGAGGTCTCTGTTGCTTAGACAGATTATTATTGAGAGCCTCCGCAAATGTTTTTGTGTCACTGTGTGTGGATTTTGGTGGTGTAGATTTAGTGAGACTATGTGATGAGTGTGGTGTGGTGCAAATGTTTACCTTCTCCTCATGACTGTCAAGTTCATTCTTGGTTAGGGAGAGCTTTACCTCCAGTTTGGCTAGATAAGTGCATCTCTCACATGTTGTAGTGTTGGGTGGTAGGAGGAGAGGGTTGTCAGTGTACATGAGGCAATTTCTACATTGCCTCAAGATGCCCAGATTCATCAGATAGACAGGAGAGAACACTGGGAGCTGACCCTTGGACATGCCTGAATAAAAAACTATTTTCCTCTAGATAAGTGAGGAAAGTGAGTACAAGAGCTGTTTTTCTCTAAGCAAGTGAGAAAAGTAAGTACAAAAACTGTTTTCCTCTAGGTAATGAGGAAGATAGAGTGCTATAGTAATTAGTAGCTTACTTAGTGCTTACATGTTCTGAACAAGTGCTGAGCATGAACAAGCAAATTTAAGTGCTAAAACTAAGAATCTGTACCTGCACTAGACGACTTACAGGACAGAAACAAGTGCAAATGCAGGCTTTCAAATCAGAAAGTGGAGAGAGATGGAAGAGATTGCCCAAACGGCCAATAACTACAATTTCTGGGCCAGAACCACTCCTTATGTGGTAGACAGGTTACCTAGTGCTTACCACTCCCACTGATAAGCTAGAAGGATTCCCTCCAACACAGAAAGGCTTAGGGGGCTCAGAAGCTTGCATACAGTCCTGGATACAGCAAATCTGTATCTGGAACACTAGTTACAAGAAAGGTAGTAAACAGGCTTACAGTTTTTTTTTTGTTTGTTTTTTTTACAGAAAAGTAGCAAAAACATTTCACATGCAGTGCAAGCTAGCACACGAGTATGCAGCAATATTAGACCAATTAAATTAAAAAGGACTAAAAGCAAGTGCAGAAAGAGTTTATTAGGTAGAATGTGCATAGCCGGTTTTAGGCACCAGCGAACCCTGCGGTTGCTGGGGGCCCCCTGGTCCTGGGGGGGCCCCCAACCACTGCAAATTATGTTATCTTGATATTTTGTAACATATCTGTCAAACCAACAAAAGCTAGTACAGTAAGCTTGTATACTTAAACCAGATAAGTAACAATAACTCGTATTTATCTCCTTCAAAATTCAAAGATCTTTAGTTATATAAAAGTTATTTGTCAAGTAACAAACTTTACAATTTCATTAAATATTTTACCAATGATATAATGCTCCAGCCTAGTTAAGCCCTATTGGTGGACATCCTCTTCACTAAAATTAACAACATAGCCAGCTTTAATAACTGCAGCTGCAGGGGGCCCCTTAATCCTCACTGACTGCGTGGGGGCCCCGCAAAAGCTGCTGTTGGTTGGGGGAAAATGAGGAGAAAAAAATGTATTAATTTTCAATTACACTCTTTAACGTGAACAGGACTGTAATATGACCCTGTTAGGACAAAGCTGTAATGAACATAAGCAGAGTAAGCACTAGAGAGTTCAGCAGCCCAGGGTGACCGATCTCATTGCAAACTGTGGAGTTTAAGAAGAGGTGATGCTTCCAATCTTCAGGGATGGTTTCTTTTTCAGGGGGTTTATACATACTGGCAGAACAACTGATACTATAACTCTCAATGTCTTTGCTGAAGAATTCTGTTCAGTGATAAAAATAATAGCATAATAAAGTCTCAAAATGAGGAACACATTTTATACATTACTCTAATTCACTTAAAAAAGTTACTAGAATAACACATTTTGTATCAACATGCATGTTTTAGACAATAAGTGTAAAACTCTGATTACTTGATTTAGTTTGACAGAGTAAAATTATGAGACAAAATCAGGAATATCTGTGAGATCAGGGATAGTGGTAGGTATTAATTTATTACTTACTGAGGTAAATAAAATTGTCTTATCCCTGTTGCTGTTTGATGACTGCTAAACAGCAGTCACTGATCTTGTGTAGCAGTAATAGTGTTGTACATTGCACTTGCTGAAATAAGTACAAAATTAACATTACTGTGGTGTGTGTGTGTGTGTGTGTGTGTGTGTGTGTGTGTGCGTGTGCGTGTGCGTAAAATATCACTGATTTTTATCAATGCACACATCCAATAATGCCGGAACACACACATTATTCTTCTGGGTATCAATAAATAATGTAGCTAACAAGTGATTATATTTCAAAAGTAAGGCATAATGTATGTCATAGGCATTCAGACACTTAAATCTTCTAGGTATCGGGTGGCCTTCACTCCCTAGACTGTATAAATAGATACAGGGGGCTCCCTTAATCATCCTTGACTGTGGGGACCCCAAAAAAGCTGTTTTTCGTTGAGGAAAAATGAGGAGGGAAAAATGCTTTCATTTTCTGATTGCAGTCTTTAGCCTGGATGGAGTTATATGATATGACCCTGTTAGGATAAAACTGATAATAGCCTCTGTCCTCAACCACAAACATTCTAAAACATCCCTGCTCAGATGTTTGTGTACAGAAATTTACCATAGGTTATGTGGGTACTGGGGATTGTGTAGTCATCATTTCCTTTACTTTTCTAACAGATCTCAGAGGTATACAAAGAAAGTTACTTTAGCTCCTGTAGGGGCAGTGTACTGCTCGGTAGCAGCAAAGTAGAATGCATTATTGCCGTCATTATTTATTTTCACTTTCCTCACAATCAGACATCAGACACATATACAGCTGGTTGCCATTGGGGTTAGGATCGAGGAGTTAGTATGCTATATATATATATATATTTCAACAGTCACTTGAAATACATGACTGTGGCCATTTGAACCTCTGCTTTCATCCCAATCTAACACCAGAGGGATGCATAGGCAGTGACTGTCTTTTTGGGAGGATTAGTGATGCAGGCAGTATTCCCATACCGGATCTGTGTATCCTCAAAATTGACTTTTTTAATTTACTTGGAGCTCCTATTTTTGTCAGCTTTGAATTTTAAGTCTTGGGTACAACTTATGTCTTCACTGAAAGAAAAAAAGACTGAAATTCTTTTTTCTTACTCACAATTTATGTTTAGGCCACTTTTGGATTAAAAGGTTGGGTAATGCTCTAGCTTCTGGGGGGCAGCGGCTTAATGGAGTTATTTCCTAAATGGTTATTACTATGCTGACTTGGTCAAGAAAGTATATTGAAAAGACAGAAGGAAAACTAAAGCTGAACAGCAACACTGAATTTCTTTCCTTAATCATCATTTCTGTTCAAGCCATCATTGGGTAAAAAGAAAAAAAAATAAACTTAAAAAGCACTTTAGAGCATATATAACGTTATGGCTTCTTGAAAAAGCTGAAGAAAAAAGGTAAAATGTGAGAAATGGAAGAAAAAGAATAATGTGCATAAGTGGGAAGCCCAACATGGGAAAACAGAGGAAACTCTGGAGGTGTGTGTGTTTTGTTTTTGTTTTTTCTTTTTGGTGGGGCTGAAACAGTAACCAGTGCCTAGGGTTCCATTGCATTATTAGTTCTGTCCTGTACATAGAGTTGTTGTAATGTATCCTTGTTACACCTAAATGGCAGTAACTGTAAATCTCCCTTTGTGAGATGGGCCAACACAGTGCGGTATGTATGCCTGTTGTAATAAGATCATTGTAGCTACAGGTCAGTCTGTGTGTACTACTCCTAAAAGCCTGCAGCATGAACTAAAAAGATGGATAGAAGTAGTGGCAGTGACAGGGTGATACTTAGACTGAAAGTGGCCAGGGGGCCCCCAACTTGACATTTGCTGGGGGCCCCCAAAATGCTAACACCGGCCCTGAGAATGTGGTAAAGAGATGGGACTGGGGGAGTGTCCCAGATCAAATCTACAGTGGGGCGGGCAACTGCAAAAGCCACCAAATAGTTTCAACAGAGATCTAAGCAACAACTAACAGTACAAACTTTAAAACCAAAAAAATATTCTCAGCTCTGTATATTTGCCGATCAGTCTCTCAGAACAGTGAGACAACAGTTTCAACACAGATCTAAGCAACAATTAACAAACTCTATAACCAAAAAAATATACTCAGCTCTGTATAATTCTTATATTAGGATCATTTTTAAGATCATTTAGCCTTTGCCTTTCATCAATTGTCAAATTATTTATTGTACATGAAAACATTTTTATAATAAAGAGCATTTCCTATATCAAATTCACATAATTTCTCATATATTTGTAAAGCAGGCTGTAGGAGGGGGTTATATGTATTCAAAAGTTTAAGTGGGTCTATCTCCAAAGTCACATCTTTATACTGAAACAAAATGTTAAAATGTAATTTTCTCATGAATTGTTTTAAATCAATCAATGGCACAGCTGCATCTGCATGCTTACTTGGAACAACAGTAAGCCCTCTTGAAAAAAGATCAGCATCATTTTCATCAATTTTCTTATTAGAATAATTATAAACTTTAAAATTACCACTTCCATTTAAAATTATAACACAACAGTTTCTACTGTAGAATTTAAAATAGTTTCATTTAAAAATGGGGCTAAAATTGGGTCATGCCATTCACTGATTGGTTGTAATAGGTCTGTTGTCCTCTCACTGGTTTCCATCCTCACCTCTGAAGACCACCTCTCTGAAAACCACCCCTCTTGTAACTATTCCTTAATGGGGTCTTAGTCTGATGCTGGTTCTGTATTTGACCCTGTTGGTTTTTTACCCTTTCTGATCTCCTTAATTCTGGAAATTGCACTCAAGCTAAAAAATTATTATTGCCATTAGAAAGTACAGCTGACGTAGGGGCTTCATCCATGTTAGCAAGATTAGGGTTTTCATGTATGAACATATCCAGATTTGAAACTCACTCAGAAATAGCTGATGCACATTGCACAGTATTTAACATTTATCTTCCCCAAGATTATGAATGTGGTGGGTTTGGATATGCACTCTGGTTTAAATAATCTATGCGGTCTCATTTCAACTTTTTAATTTTCTGATTTCGTATCACATGTTCCTTTTCATCTATAAAAGATTTGCTCATGCTCAGATTTAAACTGTTTGTAATGAATGTCATGTATAATTAAACTATCCAACCCATGAATCTTATTAATAAGCCCCTCAATTTGTATATTGTTGTGTTTAACCAGCAAATGCATATATTTGAAACCATGCCTATCAAAGAGTTGTACAAGTTCTTTATGTAATATGGAGTCTGGGATTAGGCCGGTGGGAAACTGCCACATCAGTAGACCTTTTGAAATCAGTTTTTCTCTCTTGTATACACTCATTAAAATAAGAGTTTTCCAATTGTAGTCTTTTAAGTTTCAGTAATTTATAGTCATATTCATTACGTCTATCACAAGGAATGTCCATACCCGAATCATTATGTTGTGGTTCATTTAAACCTAGCCAGTCATATAACCATTCATTTAAAATGGGCAAGTTGGTCGAAACAGATTGATGTGGTAATTGGGGATTGTGGAAAACTTGATTCAAACAAACAGTGGGTTCTGTACTAGCCAAATTCATTAGTTGTCCTCCTTCAGTTATTGTACCATTTACCAATGATAGTCGAGTCTCATTCGGTAATCCATTACATTGTGTTCCATTTAGTTGGTTTGTAACCATATCCAAACATTGGGAGAATTATTGTATAAGGCTTGTAAGTTTACCAGTAGATTGTTAGCCTTCATTAGAATCCATTTCATCAAATAACATTTGAATAGGGATCCCAGTCAGAGTTCAGATAGCTATAAAACACACAAATGAACCAAAGTTTTAAAACCAAAACTGACAAAATGAACAAATGGCCAAATCAGGGATATTCCAAAGACAGGGTTCCATGAAATACCTTTAATGATTTGTTTAATATAAAAACAAATAAATTACAGAAGCACTTTCATCTTTCACTGAAAAACTTCTTCAGATAAAACAAATTCTAAATTAATACCTTTCATACCAATCAAATCATACAAAATTTGACAAACCCCTTGTTTCAATGAATCACAGGTCTTTTCAGGACTCCAAATAGGCACATTCAATTATAAATACACCCTTCTTTCTAACCAGTCAGAGAATTAATTCAAAGAACCAATTGGCCATAAACCTGGAATTTATTTTACCAATACCAATCAAGTATAGGCAGTATGGCTTCACCCGTAAATATCATGAAATGTTAATATTAAAATATGCATACATATAAAAAATGTAGCAAAACCTACAAAATTAATTAGTTTCTTGCAATTAGAACAAAAATTCTTAATCTTTCCTTCCAAGCTCTCAGACTGAGACGATGAGAAGGAGGCTCAAAGGGGAAACCTTCAGATGTGGCATTCTAGTCTTGAAAGCTGGGTGGCATAGAATTTCCTAGCTCATGCCATTATATAATTGTTTCAGACTCTCTTAATTTATCCATTATTCAGTCTAGAAATTTATGGATAGTTATTGCTAGGGCTGTTTTGTGAAATACATAATTCCAGTAGAATGGAAACTATTTAAATATTACAGAGCAGACATTCAAGTAATCTATGTAGAGTGAGTAAATGAACATAAAGAGATATATTCCCCAATATCTATACCCTAGATTTACAGCAAAGTAGAAAGTTATAGACATTTAATTAAAGTTGTGCATTCAAAGTGATAAGGGAAGGCATAGGTCAACCTATGCCCTAGATTATTGGAATCTTTCATTTAAGGTAATTACAGAAAGTGATAGAAAAGACTTGAATAGTAAGGTATAACAAACACTTTTTCTATACCTAATTACATACCATTGACATTTTGGTAAGAAAATGACAAGACTGTATATAACAGCCAAAAGACTTGCAGCTCAGTATCCACCTGCTCTTGCTATGAACATAAAATAGGAATAATCCTTACATGCAGTGTTTAAAAAAAATGGATTTATAATCAATGTATAAAATGGAACTGTATCTCAGTAAATAAATAAATCAGTTCAGTCTAAATATTGTAAAAAAAATTCATATTTCATGACTACAATTAGACTTAATTCTAGTGGCCCATTAAGTTGCTATTACTACGATCACCAACAATTTGAGTCACTTTTTAAGAACATGTACACAAATGCCATCTTGGAGGAACTGTGTTTTCATTTTTTCTTACAATGTTGGAATATAAATATTAATAAAGAGCACCAGAAATTATTCAATCATATTATGTACCCACGATAGCTCTCAACAAAAATAATTAAGCTACAGTGAAAACAAAGAGATTAATTTTGATAAACTAGATTGCAAATACATTATCACTCTTTTCTAAGAATGAACGTGTACATGGATTATATAGAAGCAATTTCTGTGTAGATAACATATTACATACATTTATGAAAGACTGTCATTTCCAATTTATTTATTTTTTTATACTTCTCAATTATGATTTCTCTATGTATTGCATTTGTGTTTAAATATTTTTATATTCTTTGTTTTTATATTTATTTTTAATTTGCTTTGATAACCACCAATTGCATTTACTGTATATATTTCATACGCTATAAAAATATTTAAAAAGTAGTGATAATCATGAACATTTTTATCTGATCCTAGGCAAAAAAGTACAGTTTTGTACCTACCATAAATGTAGATGTTCGAAGATCCACATTGCTGCAGCCCTTACACTTGGGTAGTCCGCTGTCCTCGGTCGGCCCGAATATCAAAGTATTAGGCTGACGTCGGTCAAGGCGCTTAAGACTGACATCAGAACGTCAGGGTACAAATGCGCATGACCGACGTCATATCCTCAGTCTTTTCTTGCCCCAGATGTCAGAAGACCCTAAAAAGAAAGGTCAAAACCAAAAGACAGCAAAAAACAACCACCCTTGCACTAATCATATGTACAATATATACAATATCCACAATATTCACAACCCAAACCACACAACCGCCTCTAACTACAGAGGGGAAGGAGGGAGGGTAAATTGGACTGCAGCAATGTGGATCTTCGAACATCTACATTTATGGTAGGTACAAAACTGCACTATCTTCGTCATCTCACATTGCTGCAGTCCTTACACTTGGGTAGAATCCCAAAGCAGAGGTAAGGGAGGATGGCAAAACTATAAAGCAGTAGGAGCTGCCAAAATGCCCTGTAAAATTGCAGTGGCAAAACCAGCCCTAGATTTAGAGTAAAGTGGAAGGTGGTAATGCTTAGAGAAAGTATGCACTGAACTCAAGTAGCTGCCTCCAAAATATCTTTAGTTGCCACCCCCCTTAAAAAAGCTGTAGAAGTGGCAGTAGCCCTAGTGGAATGAGGCCTAATCCCAGCTGGAATCTCCTTACCATGATGGGAATAGCAGAAAGCAATACAAAACCCAATCCACTTAGAAATAGTTTGTTTTGACACAGGCTTGCCCTGAGAACCCAAAGCAAATGAAACAAATAACTGCTGAGACTGCCTGAACCCTTTAGTTCTGCTCAAATAATATAACTGCCTGTGTATATCAAAGTGTGCAAAATCTTTTCCCCTTTATTTTGGGGTTTGCATAAAAAGTAGGCAAATGAATAGTTTGGTTTAAAGCCACACTAGAAACCACTTTAGGCATAAAGGAAGGATTAGTACGCAAAGATACCCTATCCTTATGGAAAATTAAGAAAGGCTCAACCGCCATAAGGGCCTGTAATTCAGAAACCCTTCTGAGGTAATGGCCAACAAAAAGCAGTCTTCCATGATAAATATTTCAACTCGGCAGTAGCTGCAGGCTCAAAGGTTGTAGAGTGAGTTTCTCCAACACAAAATTGAGATCCCAAGCAGGAGTAGGAGCTCTCATTGGGGTCTTATATTCTTTGCCCCTCTAAGGAATTGCTTAAACAAAGGATGAGAAAACAATGGTGGGTCACAGTCATAGTGAGCAGAAATTGCTGCAGCATGAACCTTAATAGAAAAGAAGGACAAACCTTTGTCCAGTAACTCAGTAAGATATTGAAGAGCCACACTTAAATTAGGCTTAGAAACATCAAATTCCTTTGCTGTACTCCAAAATAAAAATCTCTTCCATTTATCTGCGTACACTTTCCTTGTACTAGGCCTTCTGGCCTCCAAAATAACATTCAAAACTTGCTGTGGAAGCTGAGACCCTCCAGGGTTTAAAACAGAATATGCCAGGCTGTTAGGTGAAGAGAGTGAAGTTTGACATTGAGTAAATGACTGTTCTCCTGAGACAGCAGGTGTGGAATCGAAGGCAAAGGCCATGGAGGCTCCGTACCAGACTTCTCAGTAATGGGTACCAGTGCTGTCGAGGCCAGTCTGGAGCTATTAAAATCATCTTTGGCTTGTCCTGTCTGACCTTCAGGAGTACCTTTGGGAGGAGAGGCAGAGGTGGAAAGGCATACACATGAAGATTGCTCCAATTGAATGAAAGAGCATCCACTTTCCAAGCTGTGGGATGAAACCTTTTGTGCAAAACTTTGGCAGCTGGTAGTTTAGTGGAGAAGCGAACAGATCTATGTCTGGAGTTCCCCATAACACTGTCAATTTCTGAAATACATGAGGATCAATTTCCACTCATGGGGATCCATAATTTGTCTGCTCAACACATCTGCTAAGGAGTTCTGTGCTCGGCAGAAACCTTGCCTGAAGATTTAGCTGTAAACTGAGAGCAGTCTCCCACAAAATCATTGCTTGTCTGCATAGAGGATAAGAATGTGTTCCCCCTTGCTTGTTGATGTACCACATGACAGTTGTGTTGTCTGTTAGAACCAACACCTGCCCTGGAAGAAGTAAATCCTTGAAAGCTATTAATGCAAATTGGACTGCTAACATCTCCTTCAAGTTGATATGTAGATGTTGAAGTCTGGCAGGCCACGTGTCTTGTACCCACTTTCCATTTAGATGAGCTCCCCAAGCTTTGTCTGAGGCATCTGTCATTAGAATCTGACTCGCCTCTGGCGGGTCACAGAGAGTCCCTTGTTTAGGTGACATTCCTGAGCCCACCACAAAATTCCTTTTGAATGCAAGGTATTATCTGAATGACAGTGTCCATATCTTGGCAGTGCTGTGTCCATACATTTTTGAGATACCATTGTAGCTTCCTCATATGCAGTTTGGCATTGGGAAGCACCAGAATACAAGATGCCATGAACCCCAAGGCTTGAAGGACTGTCCTTGCAGTCAGCCTGGACTGATGAGACAATTGATGGAAGTAAAGAGAAAGATTCTTTTGTTTGTCCGGGGTCAAAGCGGCCATCTGGGATGCTGTATTCAGTCTCACACCCAGAAAGCACATGTCCTGAGAGGGTACTAGACTGGACTTTATTTCGTTCACAGAATACCCCAGGCATCTTAGCACTGCTATCACATATTGTAAATGATGAAGAAGTTCGTCCTTTCCTTGGGCCAGAATCAGGCAATCGTCCAAATAAGGATAGATCTGTATTCCTCTTAGCCTGAAGAAAGCTATCACTGGAGCCAGAACCTTCGTGAACACTCTGGGCAGTAGATAAGCCAAAGGGCAATGCAGAGAACTGATAATGAGAAGTCCCAGCCAGCAGATACTTCCTGCAACTTAGCCTGATAGGAACATGAAGGTAAGCCTCCTTGAGATCCAGAGTCACCATCCAGTGATCTTTGCCCAGCAGAGGTAAAAGCTGTTGTAACGTCAACATTTTGAACTTGGGAATGTCCAGATAAGTGTTGAGGATAGATAAATCCAAAATTGGTCTCCACGTGTTCCCCTTCTTTGGTACTAGGAACAGGCGAGAATAAAATCCTAGGCCCACTTCTGGCAGAGGGACGGTTGTATGGCCCCTATTTGAAGCAGAGAAATTTGTTTGTGAGCCTCTAGTCTTTGCTGAGGAGGAACGTCCGGCATGCCTTTGAAAGGAGGCAAGGTATGGAAATAAAATTTGTAACCTTGGTGTATGATATCCAATACCCATCTGTCTTGGGTAATCAAACTCCAATTTTCCTTGAAGAGTGCCAACCTTCCTCCCAAAGGTGCTGCCAGGCAAGAAGGATCTGGCAGCTGAAAAGGTAGGTCATTGGGCCTGTTTGAAAGGACTGGCCCCTGCCCTCACCGAAGATTGTGCAGGTGAACTCCTGTTCTAGGTCTGAAGGAGCTCTGAGCTCTGCCCCTACCACGTCTAGATCTACCCCTAGACTGTGAATCATAAGAAGGCGTCCACCCCTTAGCAGGCCAATTCCTACTAAACTTGGAGGCTGAACTTGCAAAAATCTTTAACAGCCTGCATAGACTTAGCCTTGTCTTCCATTTTCTTCAAGACTGACTCCACAGGTGAACCAAACAACACATCAGACTGTAAAGGAGCATCCAAAATCCTTGTCTTAACATGGTCAGATAAATTCTGATCCCTCAGCCAGGCGTGCCTGCGAAGAACTGACCCAGTGGCAGCCACCCTAGGCGAGGCCTGTACAGCATCAAAACCACATTGTAAAGAATGCTTACCCACCTGTTCAGAGACATGTACCAAATCTTGTAATTCTTTACACTCAATGCCTTCCAGAGCATCTGCCTTAGACTTCAATTGAGAAAGAAGATAGTTTTGATATTTCAACATGTGAAACTGGCAATTCAAAGCCCTCATAGCTAAGGTGGAAGAAGTATAGACTTTCTTTCCCCATCTATCCAAAGCTCTGGCCTCTTTATCTGGAGGAACCAGATTTTTACAACAGAGGCCTTGACACCCTTAGGTCCCTGACTAACAGTTTCTGGGTCCGCCCTAGGACTCTTATAAAGATATTTATGAGCCTCAGGCACCCTGTAATACCTATCCGGTTTAACAGGAGCAGGAGGCAAAGAATCAGGATTAAGTGAAGCCTCTGCAAACACATCTTCCACAACATCCAGAACAGGTGGTATAGCCAAAGGCCTATGCTGGGGTAAAAGCAAAATTCCCTAAGCCTTTTCCTGGAATCAGAGAAGTCCTGACCTTCCCACTTAAAAAGTTCCCTCATGGAATGAAGAGTCTCTGAAAAAGAAAAATCCTCTGGAGGAGAAGCAGAAGGAGTCGAATCATCTGCATCAGAATCAGAATAAGGAGAGTACTCCTGCAAGTCTTCAGAAGACTCTGAAACATCCGAAGCCTGCTCAAAACTCCCCAACTCTGGTTCCACCCTAGGCCTCTTATCAGGAGGGGGCAAAGAACCTCTAATCAAAGTAATTAAATCCTCTGTCATTTTAAGCATGTGCTTCTTGGGCACAGATCCTGTTGAACTAGGAGTGACACCAACAGAAGCTAAACCTGGCCTGCCTCTGGGAGAAGCCTTGGAAACAGAAGGAGAGGGCCTAACCACCCTAGGAAGGGAGGGGAGTACAGTAACCTGAGAAGTCCCTTCAGCCTGACCTGCCTCCTGAGAGGCCACATCCTGCAATATCAAAGTCTCCCCCTGGGACTCCAGAGAAGCCTCCGGCGACCACGGTTCCACTGCGCCTCTAAAGAACCAGCATGACTCTTCTTGCCTGGGTTTAGCTGCTTTGTCTTTGCGCTTCTTGAAGAAGCGGGCGCGGAGCATCCGGCGGCATATTATAATTGCACCGCTTCGAAGACCAACCTGGCACAATCTAACCTTCGCTTAATAGTGCTTATTGAACCTAGCACAAAGCGACGTGCTCAGGCCCCAAACAAGGAATACACAAAGTAAGATAATCCCTATGCGGTATCTGCTTCCCACAGGAAATACAGTTATTCACTTTTTCTGACATCCGGTAAACCACTGAGGCAAGAAAAAACTAAAATATTCCCCAGCGAGTATTTCGCCCTTGCTGACTCGGTCTGAAACTCCGAAAAATTTCAGACGGCACTTGCAACGCTGCTTCTGCATCAGACCATGCGGCAAAAAAGACTGAGGATATGATGTCGGTCATGCGCATTTGTACCCTGACGTTCTGATGTCAGTCTTAAGCGCCTTGACCGACGTCAGCCTAATACTTTGATATTCGGGCCGACCGAGGACAGCGGACTACCCAAGTGTAAGGACTGCAGCAATGTGAGATGAAGAACATCTGATATCCCTGCGGTTGTTCCTAGTATGGAAGTACAGCTGCACCACTTGGAAGGTATATGTTTTTGTTTTAAGGAACAGAAACCAAGAACTTTCCAATGACAAACTTCAGAAGAGACATGAACTGTTAATTGGTTATAAATAAATGGGAGTCACTGGGGTGTACAGTGACAGGGATGGTATTTATAGGGCAAAAGATCCAACCTTTCTGGGAGTTTCTGTACTAGCAGAACTTGAGTAAAGGACATGCAAGCTTATTAATCATGAAATTAAGTCCCAAGGAGGACAGCGATTCTTCAAAGGATGGCAGAGATACAGACCCTTTAAGGAACTGCTTGACCAGTTAATGCTGGGACACAATCCAGCCCTTAGCAAGATGATTATGACAGAAATGATAGAGGCATACACCCTGACAATGAAATAGTGGAGACTCAAGAGTTCATACATTTGCATGGTATAGATCAGGGAAGCATTTAGGCTAACCAGAAAAGGCAGCATAGGATACATTTCTATCCAGATGGAGAAACTCTTTAACATAACAGAATAAGTCTGACAAAGTGAAAGGTTTCCTAGTGACTTTAATCTCCTCTGAGAATGTAACTGGAATATCATGCAGAAGCAAAGTCCCTGAAGTGAAGGCAGTTGCTGTCCCAAAGAAAGATGCCAATGCTGGGATAATGTCCTGTACAGAGAATCTGAAGGTCAAATCACCATGAGGCAGCAAGAATAAGTTTTATTTTTTTTCCTGAATTTTGAGACTAGGCATGGAATTAGAGGTAATGGTCCATCTTACAGGAAAAAGGTGTCCTGGATGCACACCTGTGTTCTCCACTGAAGCAGGAGAGCCCCAGTCATACCAACCTTCACAGCTGCATACCAAAGTCTGCTTATTATAATATCACGCAGTCAAAATATACCAAGCCACACGAATGCACAATGTAAAAGCCATTGTAAGGGTCTTGACCAGGTCATTTTTGATCTCGGTATGAGGAAAGGCTTAAAGTATTTCCAGCACCTAAGATACTCAGGAGGACTAAAACCTACAGAGGTTGAAAAAATAATTAAGGAACCCAAACCATAATGTGGAAGAGGAAAATATTGTCTTTCCCACCCTGTCAAGTGCTGTAAAATCCTTATCATCTGCTAAGCTGGAAAGGTGGTGTCATCTCTGAGACCTACATTGGAACACAGATATCACACTGCAGTTTGTCCTAGGATGCTTTCACAGGAATTCAGTCCACTTACATGGAGATATGTAGAATGGGTTGTTGCTGTTTCCAAGCTGCAAAAGGTATCCTTGGGCTCCAGCTCCATCGGTGCAATAAACCAAGATTTCTCTCCTCCTCCTTCCACAAATATTCAGGCATTTCTTGGTGAAGGCAATAGAGTCACAGGCAATTCCACACAGGTATTAATCAGCTTAAGGTTCTCTTTGAAAGCAGCATCATCCATTGGAAGCTGCTGGAAGGATAGATCTCATTGTTATCTGCATCTCAGATGATGGCCTCTTCATCACCTTAGTCTCCAGACCTTGAGAGAGGTAGAACTCCATGGCTCCATGGTGTTCAGGCCCATTCTCAAGTGACAAATGACAGGTTGACCATAAATGTGAGTTCCAGAGGTCAGATGATAAGATACTAGCACTAAGAAATGCACCCGTCCAAAGGTGGGGAAGGAACAGGAAAAAGCCAAAATAGGGCTTAATACCAGCAACAGACTACGTTCTCTAAGGATGCACTGCTATATGTACAAGAACAGATCCTACAAAAAATCAAATGGCTGTGTAATATTTAGTGCATGGGCCCATCCTGTGAGCCCTGGCATAGAATTCCCATTTGAATTTTTCACGACCTAGGAGTAGGACATCAAATCATGTTGAGATCTGAATGAGATGTGACGTGATGTGATGTGACATGAGTGAAGTGAAGTGAAGAGTGTTTGGTCTTGAATAATAACACTAAACACATGCCAACATAAAAAAAGAACCATTTTCAGGATACAAACTAGTTATGAGCAGCCTGCAGTTGCTCAAGCAGGAAATGGATGGTGCTGATACCCCAGGTTGATCTGTTTATTGTGGCTGCTTTGGTGTACCTCTAATGGTCCTTTCATTATCTAAAGTAGATGACTGGCACAAGGTTGATCCCCTGGTATTAAGGGAGGGATAGCAATGCACAAATTCTATAAGGCCATTGTGAAGATGGACATGCTTCCTGAAGAGTATGACCAGTGTCTCTCTTCTGTGTCCTTTGCATTTATATAATAAATGCTTCCAGTGCCAGCCTGAGATAGTGCAAGGAGTTTTCATGCCAATCCTTGTGCTGGGCAGTCTGAACAGCACCATCTTGTAAGGTATAAGTTAAGCTTGGAGCATTTCTCTCCTACATCTTCGAAAGGCAGGGTTGAAACATTGGTACTTGACAGTCCTCTATATTGTGCTCTTGCCCTAAGTAATAAAGTAGTTTTGGTATATGTCTTGGGTCATGACTTGGCAGTCGCATGAAGACTGAGAACTTGTACATAAGTAAGGCTTTAATCTCCCCACCACACTATGCCCTGCTTTACAAATAGGTTCATAAGTTGGTACTAGGCTATTGGCCCTAGGGCCTATACAAGCCTAGCCATAACAGTTCCCCGGATATTTCTTCCCACAATATTTACTTCCCTGGACCCCTGTCTAGCAGAGTGGCTGACATGATCCCCTGGGTGAATTTCCTATCTCCCATCCAATCGTCAAGGTTCCTTTTGAAGAGGGCCAAGGAGGTGCTCTGCTTGACATGTATGGGCAGTCTATTCCAGAGTATGGGGAGTATCTGGGTCGGGAACCTATCCTTCCAGCATGTTTTGTTTATTGTGATGACAAGGTTTAGATCCCTGGAGCATGTGGCTCTGAGGGATTGGGATTTCTTTAAGTGGAGCATGTCCAACAGCTCAGGTTTGACATGGCCTTGTATGTTAAGCAGAGTAGACAATATGCCACAGAGTACAGCTGGAGTTTTTTTTTAGATGATCAGCATAGGGCATCTGCTTTACACCTGTGATTCTTTTAGTGAGGTATTTCTGTGGCCTTTCCAGCTGTTGCAGATGTCTTGTGAGGTACATACCAAACGGGGTGTTGTACTCTATAATGGGTCTAATGAGGGATGTGTACAGTGGGACAATGACCTCCTTTTTTCTGGATGAAAAGCCCGTAGTGATGAGGTGTGCCACATAGAAGGATTTCCTGACTGTTGTGGCAATGTGGTTATCGAAGGATAGACCACTGTCCACCTGTGTCCCTAAGTCTCTCATCACACTTTCAGTGTTTAGTGTACTGCCACCTATGTGGTAATTCATGGGTACATGTTTTTTTCCCAAAGGGGATAACTATACATTTCTTGGCATTAAGCTTGAGCGCATGGCTCTGCCACCAAGCAACTGTTTCTGTAAGGCCCTTCTGTAGAATATTCACATCATTTGGAGATTCAATAATGCCTCCCAGTTTGCAGTCATCTGCAAACTTTGTTAGCCAGAGTCCCTTAGTGTTGGCCTGTACTTCAGAGAAGTAGATGCCAAACAAGAGGGGTCCCAGAACTGAACCCGGAGGTACTCTACTTGTCACTTGTCAGGAGCTGGATTTGGAGTCGGCTACTTTTACAGTCTGGGCTCTGTCAGTAACTCAGTTGGCAACTCTTTGAGAGATGTAGGGATTTATGCCCAGCTTAGTAAGTTTATCTATGATTCCAGAGTGGGGAATGGTGTCAAAGGCCTTGGCGAGGTCCAGGTAGGCTGTCCACAGCTCTGGAGACTGATTCGAAGAAGTCAGTCAGGTTCAGGAGACAAGATCAGCCCTTCACAAACCCAAACTGGGTGGGGTCCAGTGTTTGAAGGTTGCCAATGTCTTTGTTTATAAGTTCCATGATAATGTGTTCCATGCCCTTGCAGATCAGGCTCGTCACACTGATGGGACGGTAGTTCATCATGAAAATTATTGTTTATAGTCCTCAGAGTCACAGGTAATAAGGAGGTGGCAGCTCTTAGTGTTAAAACTGAAGGGAAACATAATCTGTAGACCTCGCTAACAGACCATATAGGAGTTTGCATTCTGGAGTTTTAGGTGTGAGCCTATGATTGCTCATTAAATTGTAAAATTTAACTTTGGACTCATTCGCTAACTTTGATGATTATGCAGATTTTGGGAGGGCATTATACATACTAACAGCATGCCAATTATAAAAATTAACCATCATTTCTGATTTCATAATGATGTTAACTAAATGCTGGTCCCAAAAGGCTCTGTATACCCCGTTACTGTTGGATTTAAAAACAACTAGCAAATCACCCACAACGTAACTGTAGATACTGTGCGCTTCTTCTACAACCAAGATCCCAAATGTCATTCATTTGTATACTGAAGTATCTCAGTATTACTTGTAAGCTTTGCAATGTCTGTAGCAAAGCAAATATAGAATGAAAAAAATAAAAAGAAAGAAAAGAAGACAGGAAAAAAATACACAAAATACTTAAGCACGGGGAATAAAACAGATGCCTAAACCTTGAGAAAACTGCAATAAAGATTTTTCTTAGAATACTAAAAGATCCATGGATAGGTGAGTTAGCTTCAAATTAAATTTATCATTCACAGATGTCTCAAGGATTTTAATAAAGGACCACGGTTGTTGATAGCATGTAGGCATATGGTATTGATTTTTTCTATAATGCACTGTAGACTATTTCTTAATATTAAAAAATATTTGGACTTCCAGTGAAGCTACTATAGAGAGATGTGTTCTTTAGCCCCTACTGAACAAATGGTTCTTTCTTAATATATTTAATTATCTGAAAATTAGTGGAGATAATACGTAGAAGTTTATTGTTTTCAGTAATAATGCAAATGATGAAAAGTGGGAGGGAAATAAGAAAGAAGTTAAATAGTTCACTGAGGTTACTGATCATTATATATCACTGCTGATTGCATGGCAAATGGTGGTAAGGATGTGGCCTCCATAGAGGTGCCTGGGAAGCAAATGATTTTCGGTATTGAGAAAGGAATTGGTCCCTTCTGGCACCACTGAGTAGTTGCAAAAATGAGATTAAAGAATTAAAATAGTGTGCATTTTTTAAGACTTAACTGGAGATAGTTAAAGAGCAAGTAGATCACAAAGACAAAGCTCAGTCGAACAAATTTGTATTATCGGATTTCCTGACAGAAGAAGGTCAGAAGTGTACAGCTAGTATATTGGATAAACTGGCTGGTTGGAATGGTCAGCCTCACAGACTTTTCATTCTGGGTTTGGCAAAGGCTACAAGTCATCTGAGATGTGCTAGTTCATTCAGAAATTTTTAAAACTGAAGGAACAGACTTTTGACTTTGCTTTGATAACAAGGTAAGTTATACAAAATAGAGGACAAATGTATTCCTCTCAGAATTATTATTGTACTTAAAACTGGCATAAAAATTTGCAGTTTTTGGTTTCCAAGAGAATGTGTAGCTTAAGGGACTTACAATTTTGCAGATTTTACCTGGCATCTAGTCATAGCTCTCAACCTCTTTGCACAAAAAATCTGGACAAAGCTAAAATAATGGGGAGACAAAGCACCAAAATAGGGACACATTTTAAATATTGCTATTATAAACTTAGAAAGTTGCTGGAATAAAACATCTTGTGTTACCATGCATTTTCTGAATGATATGAAGTCTGAAACTCAAATGCCTGTCATTATTTAGTGAATTCAGTCCTCACTGATCTGCCACAAAAATCTAGAAGACTCAAAATTGTATGAGGAACAGGTCAAAAATATGAAGCAAAAATCTGGACAGTCTGTGAAAATCTGGACAGTTGAGAGGGATGCATATGGTACTCTTCAGCATCTGCTATCCATGAGGATTCAAGACCTTTGCTGATTCTAAGTAAGGTTTAATTAGTGTGTATGAGTATAACAAAGCCAAGTGAAGAAAGAGCAGAGTCTTCCTTGACTGCAAATACAAAGAAGGTCATGGAGATAGGAAAATGGTCTGTTTTTAATAAATTGTAAGTACAAGGGAGCACTGTAAATCAGGAAAAATGTCATAGTTTTAAAACTCTACTGCCCACGATAGAAAGCAACTCACAGTATAGCACAACAGGTTAAATTGAACGGAATGTGAATGGATACTTAACATTCTTATTTAGACATACTTCAGGTGATACCATGAAATAAAATTTTACTACTTGTAATGTTAAATAAATTTGCAAAATAATGGTAAGTAAGATTTCAACTGCCTTGGCTAGAAAATGGATGGTCTGTCTGCTGAGCTCTACCTACTTTTCTAGAGCTGCTTCCACAAGGAGGACTGCAATTAGCAAATCCAAGACAAGACAAAATTATACAGGGCCCTAATAATTAAGAGTAGATGACAACAACACTCTAATGACCATTCATTCCAAAGCCTTGAACTCCTTATCTGGCATCAGGCTAGACATATGCTCTGGTCTCTGAAAACCTATACTGGACTGCAGAGATCACACCAGAATCTGCTATGATATACTTAGTCCTGATGTCACTTAACTCTGCATGGGGTCTGTAGACCACATCAGCCTTCTATGGAGCAAGAGGTGCAGAATTTCAATACTTCCACCAAGGATAAATGCCATCCTTGACAGGTTCCATTAGAGGGAAATCTCATGGTTCCTCACCCATTCCATAAATGCTGGTTTAGTTTCTTTTGTGAAAAAAAAAATGAGGTGCTGCAGTCCAGTCCAAAGATGACCACATAAGCGTGTCTTTCAAAAAGAGAAATCACCTGGGGAGATGGTTGACCTGCCCACAGACCACACCATTGAGGACCATGTGACCATACCAAAACCAGAGAATGAGGTTAGAAAACTCACCAGGTTTTTCAAGCAAGCCAATAGAGGCAGATACTGCTTTTGATCCTTAACTTTTTCAAATTCTGAGATTGCTGCATCTAGGGGAAAGAGCTCCAGTGATTCTGGAAATAAATTGGGCCCTATTATTTGTCTGCAGACACATGGTTTCTGATGTTGTCCATTACTAAATATTTGGCTGTTCATCTGAAGGGAACTAAAAAGAGGCTTAGAAACAACTACTGCTGTCTAATGAATGGGGAATCTGTGGCCAACCAAAGCATGAGGTGAAAAGTGAATGACAGGCAGGCACTGGGTGTTAGACAAGGGAAGCCCATTGCAAAAATGCCTACATGCTGGAGGTGGACCTAGATTGTGAGAAAATTGGTATGCATCATCCAAAGCCTTCCCCTACTTAATCCATCTTTAAAACAGCCTCCTCTCCTTGGTATCCATTATGGCCTCCTTGTCTGGTAAGACACCTGTACTGGGATGGAAAATATAGCAAATCTACTGGTTGATACAGTCACCTCTAATTTTATCCCACTTTCTCCCCAGGCACCTCTACAGAAATAGCCTCAACTATATCTCCTACAACTATCACCAGAGAACAGGTCCACAGTGAACTCTCGAAGGCCAAAACAACGGCATCAATCGGACCTGGCAATATTCCAGGATATTTCCTCAATATCACAAAACATGATATATTCGGGCCACTATAAGCACCATTCAGTCATAGCCTCTAATAAGCTTTCATGATAAGTGAATTGACAACTGCAACTGTTATCACTCTGCACAAAGGTGGTCCACCTGCAGATCCATTAAACTACCAACCCATAAGGCTGACTCGTCTCATAAGCATGATCATGATAAGAATAATCAAAGATATGATAAAAAATGAAATAGTAAAATGTCAGACATCAGATCCAACCAACTTTGGTCTCATCATGGACCGGTCATACCTACTCAACCTTGTGGACTTCCGTGAGATGGTCACTAAAGCAATGGATGAGGGCAAAACAGAGAATACTGCTTACCTTGACATGGCCAAAGCAGTCAACACAATACCCCACTTGGGCAATGAAGATAATCTCACAAACCTAGGTATAAATCCCCTACATCACCACTTGCTAGAGAAATGGCTCACATATAGGACACAAGAAATCAGGATAGGTAAGTCTACCTCCAAAAAAAAGCCAACCACTTTCAGATTCCCCCCAGAGCTCAGTGGTGGGGCAGCTCATTTTTGGCATCTATTTTTCCTGAAGTCAATGCCAGTGTTAAAGTCCTTTGGCTGACCTGATTCACAGACAATTGCAAACTAGGTACAGTCACAGAGTCCCCAAAATACACAAACACCTTCCAAGAAGGCCTGACGCAGGCTAGTAACTGGTATCAGAGTTATGGCCAAAACCTCAGTGCCAAAAAATGCATAATAGTATCTTTTGGAAAGACAACCACCCCTGGAAATGACTGCATTGATAATATACCCCGTAAGAACTGACCCGGTGGTCAGGGATTTACGAACACATGTAGACAGTGACTTGGTCTTTGATAATTTCAAATAGTCAACAGCTAATTTAATTCTTATGTACTGAATGTACATCAGGCTAGTTTAGGTCTTGTCTTTGCATTAAGGCTGCTCCAGGCCAGTCAGATCAGAGCAAAGGGTCTGATTGTTTTTTCCTCACATCCATCCTGCTGTAATTGTGTTCTTAAACCCAGTGTATCTGTTGTTGCATTCCCCTTTTGATAATTTGACACATAATAGCCTCCCTCTTCCCGTTTATTGGGTGTTGATAACAAGCTCATAAGAATCATTTTGCAAAGTTTCTCCCTTTAAACTACTCACCAGACAAAAAGACATTTGATAAAATTGTTTAATATTGAGTGTACTGACGCTCCTTGCACTGATTTTAGTTATCAAATTAATGAATTTTTTACTACAGTTTACTGTTTTTTGCTGGTGGTAGAAGGTTTCCAGGCTAGTTGTTTTATATTGAAATTTAACTAAATACTCAGTAGCAAGTCCACTTAAACATTATTCTAAAACCGAACTCCAAGCAGTTATAGTTATCCCTGCCCCCAAAGTTATTCCTGTTGGTATCATGGACTAGCACTTCCCCAAAACTTCAATAGCCAGCCTGATTGAGATGGATATATTGAGGCAGTGTAGGAATTGTCTCATACTGTCTGATGATCATCTATTACTCAATTAGCATAACACAGTGTCTGAGAGATATGCATATCTAATGTCCATGGAGGTAAAAAACACACACCAAAATCATCAGCAGTACACCACACATCACACCTCTCCAAGGCCATCACAATATGCATAATCTATCATATGCTGATGTTCTAAAGATTAGCTTGCCTAAACCACAAAGACCTCCAAAACATAACACAAGCACAAAGCACACTCATCAAATTAAGCCTACTTCCTTACATAGCACATGGAGTCCCAAAGTCACAGAGTCTGAGCCTGTAAGGCAGGCATCGAGCCAACCAAATATTCTTGTTATAGGTGACTCCACTGTAAGACATACAGATCTGCCTCTTAAAAGGCTGAGCAAGTAAAATAGATGATTAGTTGCTTGTCTTCTGCCAGGATACATCAGATTACATAAGCATTCAAGTCCTTGAACAAGCACCAGTAAGACTCTGTTACAGTTCATGCTGGTTTCAATGACTTGAGGTGCACCCCCCTTAGATTATATGAAGAGAGGCATGATGGAGCTCTCAGACTATGTTTCCACAGCAAGTATGAGCCTAGCAAAAAAACACAAATTTAATGAAGCGCTTTTCGTCTGCCTCTATTGACAGACTTCTTCAGATCATAATTTGTGGGGTTTTTTTTTGCTCAAATCAGTCCTCCGGTTTTGCTTTTTTATATCAGTTTGTTTTTTTATTTTTTCGTTCTTTTGTGCAAGTATGAGCCTAGCACTGAACAGCATTTTACCCTCTCAAAGATGATACTGCGATATGAGCAAAAGTAATTTACTTCAATAATTGGCTTAGTTTTTGGTGTTATTCAAAGAGGTCCAATATTTGTCAGCCTGTGAGGATATGATCGACAAACCATGCTGCTTTTCTGGGGATGGTCTGCATCCACTCTACAGTTTTGATTATCGGCAAAGACAATGGACACACCATAGTGTCTTTTTTAGGCAATGCCAACTTGATAAATTTAGCAACATAAAGAAACAAGCAAAGGAAAATATGAAGGTGTTACTGATCAGTGCTAGGTCCCTAAACAAGAAACTCCACTCCATACAAGCCCTTCTTACCCTGAAGAACACCAGTGTCTGTGTAATCACTGAGACATGGTTTAAAACTGTGGAGAAGGCTTCAGCTGTGCAGGCATATAAAGCCTTCCACATGTTTATCCCTCCCTCCCCTCCATTTGTCCTTCATGATATACCTGAAACTGGTTCCACTCCAGCTATCATCATACAAGACCGAGTCCTAAAAGTGCTATCAAAAGCTAAAAATACTGCATCAGTGGGCCTGAAAATATCCCTGGATGCATCTTAAATAGCATGAAGGACTATTTAGCCACACCCCTAACAACACTGTTCAATCTCAGCCACCACACAGGTTTTGTACCTAGCAAACAGACAACAGCTACGGTTATTCCCCTGCATAATGGAGGACCTTTCAGCGACCCATAAGTCTGACCAGTGTCATATGCAAAGCCATGGAAAGACTTATGGAATTAATCAATCAGGACATAGGGAACTTCCAAACCTGTACCCATCTCAGTTTGGATTCATCAATGGGTGAAAATAAAATGGTGCAAACCACATACCTCAACCTGGACAAAGCTTTTGACACAATTCATCACTCAAGCATAGTAGAAAGCTAAATAAACTGTGAATAATGCCCTATCTAACCCACTGGATTGCCCACTGGCTCACAGATAGGACACAGATAATCATAATAGGGGAAGTTACTGCCATGAAGATTCCAGTCACCAGTGGGGGTCCACCAGGGTTCCATACTGGAACCCCTCCTGTTTGGCATTGACTTTTCTGAAGTAAAACCAACATCAAAGGGCTCTGGTTGACTAAGTTTGCAGACAACTGCAAGCAAGGACCATTCACTGAATCCCCAAATGACTTAGCCATCCCAAAGGAAGGTTTGTCCCAAATAAATAAATGGCGCCAAAATAATGCACTGAAACTAAACTATTTATTTATTATTTAACATTTATTTTACCAGGATAAGTCCAACTGGACATCATGTGTCCTTTTTCAGTGGAGTCCTGGGGAGAAAAGCTCCAAAGAAATAACAGTGTACATACATGCTTTAGATAACAATAAAACTGGCATATAAGATAAGAGAAACAATGAAGTACAAAAAAACAATTATGTAGAACAATAAGATATTCAGGAGTAGTACCATTATTTACAGTATATATAAAAAGTACATTTTAGGTGAGAGCATAGTGTATGCATTACAGGCTTCAACAGGTCACTTACATATGGAAAAGTGGGTCTTCAAGGGGGGGTCTTTGCAGTTGCAGAGAGGGTTAGTATTGAGGTGTAATTTAAGAAGGCCTTTAAAGGTGCCTGTGTGACTTTGTAGCCTGAGTGCATTATTGTATCCTTTGGGAAGTCATTTACCCCAGGGAACTACCATACTGACAATCTGCCATTAAAAGATGACCAATTGTTCAGGATTTGGGAACTGATGTGGACAGTGACTAGGTTTTGGTTAACATGTGTCCATTGTTGTGGTTAACGTGTCCGTTATTGTAATAAAGTCCTTCTATATCGTGCAACACATAAAGAAAAAGGATTGTGTCTAGATCTAGGTATGCCACTGTCCTGTCTTTACTCAGACTTCATTATGCTAATCATTGAGTAGAATATCCCCTGTAGCAAGTATCTGTCCAGACACATGCATCCAGTGCTACATCCACAGAGATACCCTACTAAAAGAACACAAGGCCTAAACATGTCCTACATGGACCAACTCAAAGCCCTTTCACTGTACTCTGTATCCTACAGACTGCTAAGAGGTGACCTGTCTCTGGCACACAAGGCATCATATGACCCATTACTGATGGATTTACTGCACATCAAGTTAAATTGCATCAGAAATACTTGGTCTAGGGATCTAAGCCTCTTTTACAACATCAACAGAAGGGTTTGCATGGTCAGGTTTATCTCACAGAGAATACTGCTGTTATGGAATAGACTCCCCATCCACATAAAATAAAGTCCCCCCCCATGACTATATTCAAGTGCAACTTAGATCTATGGATGGGAAATAGAAATTTACCCCAGGACTGTCCCCTGTGCTTCTAATGGACAGAGGCAGCCCCTAAATACTTTATCCCATGCATGGATCCCCTCAAATTATCTCTGATATGATCCCAGTTATTCTTATTAGGGGGTAATATAGGTTCATAGGTTCATAGGTTTATACTAGGCTATCTGCCCTAAGGCATTTATAAGCCTAGCCCAAAGTTTTGTGGCCTACGCCACCCCTTATGTTAAAAAATACTGTGCCCATTAGTTTGTTGTGCCTCTGTCCAGCAGTGACACAGAGATGATTCCCGGGGTAAACCTACGATCTCCCATCCACTGGTCAAGATTTCTCTTGAACAGAGCCAGCGAGGTGCTCTGCCTCACATGGACCGGGATTTTATTCCACAGCATAGGGAGTCTCTGGGTGACAAATCTATCCCTCCAGCATGTCCTATTTATATCCGTGCTAAGGTTTAAGTTGCTTGCTCTAGTGGATCTGGTAGATTTGGATTTTTGAGGTGGTGCATGTCCATTAATTCCGGGTTGGACATGGCCTTGTATGTCAGGCACAGGTCACCTCTGAGCAGGCGGTATGCGACTGAATAGAGCTGGAGTTTCTTCAGTCTGGCAGCATATGACAGATTTTGGAGTCTCTTTATCCTTTTGGTGAGGAACTTTTGGGGTCTCTCCAATTGCTGCAGGTGTCGGGTGAGATACATCCCGAATGGGGCATTGTACTCGATCATTGGTCTGATAAGTGAAGAGTACAGGGGAACAATGACCTCACTTGATCTGGATGTGAATCCCTTCATGATCAGGTGGGCAATGTAGAAGGTCTTTCTAACCACTTTAGTAATGTGAGTGTCAAAAGAAAGGCCACTGTCAACCTGGGTCCCCAGGTCCCTGATAACCTCTTCTGTGCTTAGTGGATTGCCACCTATATGGTAGCTTGGGGTTACCTTGTTTTTCCCGAAGGGTATGACTATACATTTTTTGGCATTTAACTTCAGGCCATGGCTCTGGCACAAGCTATCAGTTTCCATGAGACCCCTCTGAAGGATATCTGTGTCTGATGTACTTTCCACTATGGCGCCCAGTTTGCAGTCATCTGCAAACTTTGTCAGCCATAGTCCTCCTATGTTTGCCTGTACTTCTGAGAAGTAGATGCCGAACAACAGGGGGCCAAGGACTGAGCCCTGTGGGACACCACTTGTGACCGGCTTGGAGTCTGACATGGCGCCAGCAACTCTAACCCTGTGGGTTCTGTCCTTTAGCCAGTTTGCAACCCATCTTGTGACATATGGGTTTACATTTAAGCTGGTAAGTTTCTCTATAATACCCGAGTGGGGTATTGTGTCGAAAGCTTTTGCAAGGTCAAGGTAGGCTGTATGGACTGCCTTTCCCTCACCAATGGCCTTGGTGACTGTTTCGAGAAGTCGACCAATTTCAAAAGGCATGATCTGCCCTTGACAAAGCCAAACTGGGTCGGGTCCAATGTCTGCAAGTCCCCTATGTCTTTGTTTATGAGTTCCATTATGATCCTCTCCATAGCTTTGCAGACCAGGCTTGTTAAGCTTATGGGGTGGTAATTACCAGGGTCCGTGAGGCACCGCCTTTGTGGAGTGGGACCACAGTTGCCATCGCCACTCCTTGGGCACGTATCCTGTGGTAAGGCTAAGATTAAACAGCTGCCTTATGTGCGGGTTTAGTTCCTCATTGAGTTCGTGTAGCACACAGCCGGGGACACCATCCGGTCCCATTGATGCTGTGTTTTTAGCTTTAGAGAGAGCAGCTTTCACCTGCGCATTTGAGATGTCTGGGAGGCTACACTCTGCTGGGATAGTTATCTCTCCTTTTGGGGGGGAGAGGGGGGTGAACTTTGCACTGAACATGTCTGCCAGTATGTTGGCAATGATAAGCAGCTCTCATTAGACCAATAACTTAGTACAATGTCTTCTTCATTGTGTGCCTGACCAGGTATATGCAACAGCTGGAGCATCCATAGAGGTTCTTCAAAAAAAGAATGCATGGTGTAGATATGTTCTATGCAGACAGTCTCAAACTCTTATCCTTGTACACTGTCTCCTACAGACTGCTAAGGAGATCTTTGCCTGGTCTTTAAAGCATCCTCTGATCCAACTCTCATGTACCTGTTGCACATCTGCAAAACAAATGGCATTAGAAACATCCAATATAGGGACCTAAACCTTATCTGCAACATAAATAAGACATGTTGGAGTGACAGGTATGTGACCCAGAGACTAACCCTTCTCGGCAATAAGCTTTGCCTCCCATCTTTGTGAAGCCGAGTTCCTCTCTGCACTTATTCAAGTGCAACATGGATCAATGGATGGGGAACCATAAATTTACTCCAAGTCAGCCACCCATGTTCCTGTCAGAAAGAGGAGGCTTGTAAATTCTTGGTCATCCATACCCAAGTTATACCCCCAATAAAATAAGTGGTATCATAACCTATCAAATATACTTGGGAAACATGCCTCAGCTTAAAACGGCCCTTTAGGGTTATTAGCCTTGTAATTACCTATGAACCTAAGGCATTCAGTTCTTGAACGTTATCATGCATTTCTGACCTCCAACCTTCTTACATTCTCCCTTCACTCTGAGTATAAACTAAGATCACAATATGGACCCTTCTGCCAATCCTTATTCTGGTCACTCTCCAAAACTGCAATTTTGTGTGAGAAGTAGACCATCTTACTTCATACATTTTTAATGCACTTTAGTAGAAGGGGACAAAAAGCCTTTTCAGTCTTCCCTTTAAGTGCATTTAATATTCTACATCCCCTTCCAACTATATTTCCTCCATTACCCATTCTTTAACCTGTCCCATGGTGTCTTGAATATATTGAAGATTTCTCTGTCCACCATCACTATGTTAGTCCAGTCTGCAAGTCCACAATGCTATCTGTAAAAAACTGCTTCCAGAGATTTAGAGAGTAGTTAGTCCCTACAATCTGTTATCTGTGCTGACACCTACATCTCTGGCCTTCCTGTTCAAAATTACCCCTTTACACCTCCCTGACATGCTCTTGTGCACCATTATCATGCCTTCCATTTATCTAATGAGATTAACTCTACCTACTTTATTCTCTGGTCATATTCTTTTCTGCTCCATTGAATGCATATTTCTGACATATTTCTGCCTGACTTTATCCAACAGCCTGATCATCGTCAACCCCCTTTTTCCTGTTTTCTACAAGGGATGGGTGTTGTGGTAACACTCTCCATTCAGTGCCACTGCCCTACTGCCTTTGGCAGTCATCCTAACAGTTAAATGTTTTCTCTCATCAATCCAATCATCTTTTTGCTGGATGTCTTCATTTCCTCTTGCTTCTTCCTGTCTCTTCCAAATTATCTTCTTCAAATCATGGCCATCTGCCTTCCTGCAGATGTACCTGAGCCACCATAATATGTTCTCTTTAACATTCTCAACAACTGAAGCTACTTTGGCTTCTGCTGTAATACCATAATTTCTTAGTATAACACACAATGTTCATCCTACCACCCATCTAAGATAATTTATCTTGACATCACCTCCAGCTTTCTTAACTGTGCAAGTTTCTGTACCATACAGAAGTATTGATTGCATGACTGTTGTGCACACCTTATTTTCACATTCTTTGGCATTCTTCTGTCTCACACATTACCCCTGACACATTGGGCTAGCTGGCTGCAGACCCTCTGATTCTAGCTTTTACCTGCTCATTCAGACTTCCCTTTGCCTCAACCACCACTCCCAGATACTTGAATCTGTTAACCTGTTCCACCATTTTCCCTTCTATCTCACTTCTTGTAGAAATAGGACTCCAAAGGTAAGGAAGTCGCCTTGTGAACCAACCTGGTTTCCTGTCCTTGTGGGGATATGGACCCAGGAATAACAAAAAATGAACCAAGGGGATCACTCTAGAAAGTGTGAGTTGGTGTGGATTAGTCTGTTGATCTAACAAAATGACAGTTCAAGAATACTTCCAGCTAAATGATTACATAATTTTCAGCAGACCTGTTGAGAAGTCAAAATAGAACTTTATCCTTTGAAGCCTGGATGAGCGTTCTTATATGTTAATAGACCTCATCAGCTCTTTTTGATTTCTTAACAACAGCTGTCTTGTCTGTACTTAGTTTCATCACACTTGCCTTCTGCTTCGCATTCTATTTCCTCTATCATTTGCTGAAGTTCCTGTTCAGAGTCTGCTTCTAATTACACACTGTCCTCAATACAGCAGCTTTGTTGATCTTTTGCTCTCAAGCCTCTTTGCTAATGTATTCCATCACTAGTATGATGAGCAGTGAGCTTGGAGCTGAACCCCCCCCCCAATGTGCAGCCACTCGCACTTGGAACCCCTCTGTGAATCTGAACACTGTTTATACTTATACCACCGGGTCCTTGTACATAGCATGCACTAATTCTAACAATGTTTCCTGTAACTTTGAACATGACATTACTGCCCACATCAGCTTTCTTGAGACTTTGTCATATGCTTTCCCAAAGTTCAGGAATGTCCAATTGGACTCTTTCCCCATCTCACACTATCTCACTACAAAAATCAAGTCACTTGTATTGCACCCTTATCTGAATCCAAACTTCTCATCTCCCATCTTTCTTTGTACTATTCTGCATATTCATTTGTCAGTTACTCTCTCCAGCACTTTTATGCAGTATGACAGGAGTTGTATGACATTATACCACCCACAGTAGTGAATGTCCTCTTTGTTCTTCTACACTGGCACCAAAATGCTTATTCTCTATTCACTTGGGATACACATTTCTCTCCATACTGCAATGAGTACTCTGAGGAGCCATTTGTTTTTCTCCTACCTTAGCCAGCATCTTGATCATATCCACAGTGACCTCATTTGGGCCTGCTAATTTCCCTGACTTTATTTTCCTTAGTGGTGTTCTTATAATACTTAGGGTGGGCTGAAGTTTTTTACTTTCATCATGCGGGGTTTTCTTCTTTTAGAAAATGCTGGAAGTGCTTAGCTACCTTTGATCTGTGAACTGATGAGCAGGTTGTTGCAGACATCCTTTGCGAATGGTGTCTGATCTTTATCTTTCAGTCTCTGCCTTGCAACCTGATAAAGAGTTTCTTTGTACCATCTACTGAGTCATTTTCTAGAAAGTGGTAGTGTGGTTCTTATGCCTTTGCTATTGTAACTGCTCTCTTAGCTTCTTTGTTAGCTAACCAGCATTCCTTCTTATCTTGACAACCTTTTCTCTCTCTTTTTTATTCTGCACTCCTTTCTTTTGATACCTTCTTGGACTTCTGAATTCCACCACCAGCTTTCCTTGTTTACCTTATTTCCATACTTAGCTCAGCTGCGTGTCTGTTCTTTAGTCTTCACAAATGCTGTTTTGAGACACTGCCATCCTTCTTCTTAGGTACTAATTTTTTCCCTAATTGATAGCCTCACATTTCTATAATGCCACATTGGCTTTCTCTTTTTTTGCCTCTTCCTCAAATAATTCTCCACAGCCTGAACACTCCAGTCATGTTTCAAAGTTTTACTCTCTCAGTTTGCTTCAAGTCTCATAACTCACCCCTGACCCTCTCTCCAAGGTCAGCATAATCCTCTCTCCTAAAATCCCCCAACACTGTCTTTGTATTATTATCTTTCCTTCCACTCTAAACCACAGAGTGACATTATTAATATTGGTTAATGGTATCTTGATTTGGACATTCATGACCTCACTCTGTCCTGCTGTGGACTGCATCCATAATTCTATCCTTTCTTGGACAGACATGTACCAGTTGATTAAACTCCTCATTGTCCAAAACGGCTGTCAACTTCCAGGCCACTTTTACCATGAAGCTTGGAATTTACCAATCAGGTCCTGGCAGAGACCAGCTTCATGAGTGCTTGTCTCTTTTTCCTACCTCGTGCTTTTATTCTATTCACCAGTCCCCAATCACCTCACTTGATGTACCTGGGATAATACATTGTATCAAACACCAGCTTTCCCCCTTCCTCTATCTTAACTGCCATTGTATTTACCTATGTTCTGACCCTTCCCACTCCACTGCTGTAATGCAGGTTTGATGGCCTTCCTCCTGTTTAACTTCACATCTGATGACCTCCTTTATATACACTGCTACTCCACCTCTTTCTCTCCTATTATGACATTCCTAAACAACACATACAAAGACATCTATATGCCCCATGCCTCTTCTCACTGGCCCATGTTTCTGTAACACCGCAAGTGTTCACCATCCTCTCCTGCATACCTTCTTGCAATTTTCTTTCTTTCTACCTAGATTCTCTTGACTGCAAAGTAATAGTATCCAACAATCCAAAGACATGCTGTTCCTGGGGTACCTTGATACATCCAGGAGGCATTGTGTGTATCAGATACATCTAACTATCTGATTGTAACAGAGAAAGACAGCTTGGAGGCATAATAACCTGAAATAGAGTGTAGCTGGCTGAGGCTGAAAAGGTGTGGGCACCAAAACTGCCAGGAGAAAGGAAGCTGGCAGAAGAGATTATTAAAGGAGCATAAGGGCTTTTTTGGCAGAAAGGAAAAAGAGAGTAATCCTTGTCCCTTCATCGACTATGTTCTGCATTTTTTTTTACTCTGCATATTTTTTCACTTGTACCAATGACACTCATTCACAAAGTGGGCTTCATCCAGGAAACATGGACAGTGCTGGTGCTCTTCTTGGCTGATGATCTGGTGACCACAAGAACATTTTGAAGGCCCACATTTCTAAGGCCTCAAACAAGGGTTTCTTTCCAATGTGGTGCAATAAAGTCATGATCAGAAATGTGTAAGCAACATAAAAGTGGGGAGCACAGGGTTAGCAATTTACTGGATTCTGGTTTCATCACTGAAGGGTGTGGTATTTCAGTCAGCCTTAAATGTAGCTATCATTATCCAGACTCTCAAAAATCCTTACAAAAAAATCCTTGGACCTGAATAACTGCTATCACCTGACCTCTAACCAACCTTTTTAGAGAAGTTATTGAGAAGGTTGTTTGCAAACAACTAGAGACCTATCTTACAGTTAGTGGCATAATGGATCTCTTTCAGTCGGGCCTTTGTATTTGCTATAGCACTGAAACTGCTGTCATAAAAATGGTTAATGATCTCCTCATGGGAAGAGACCAGTGACACTATACAGTGTTTCTCCTGTTGGATCTGTCTGCAGTATTTGACACCGTGGACCGTGGAAACATGATAGAAAGCTTGCATGCTTACTGTGGTGTTTCAGACTGGTTTCTGTCATACCTGTCTAACCACGTTCATAGGGTCAGTTCAGGACTCACCACTTCTTCACTGTACCATCTTGACTGTGGTGTACCATAAGTTTCCATCTTAGGTCTATTATTGTTCACAGGGTGTCAACATAGCCTAGCTAGGTTGATGACACTCAAGTCTAGTTCTCCTTCCTACAACACAATATGGCAATCATTTATTCTCTAACTGATTGTCTTTGAAGCCATGTGCTCATTGCTAACAAACTTGCTAAACCTGAACACCTCCAAGACTGAGGCTTTGGCAGTGCATGTAACCTTGACAAATTGTTCTGCCTCACCATTGCCCAATTATATCATTAATTCTGAGAGCATGCTTGAATTTGTTCAAGTGCAAAATTTTGGCATTGTTGCTGACACATGGCTAATACTCCGGGACCAGGTGTCAGCTATGGTGAAGTCTTCTTGTTTCCATTTACAAAACATTTCCAGGATTAAGCTTCTGCTGTCTCAAGCTGCTCTCTCCATTGTTCTTCATGCCTTAGTTTCTTCCAGGCTGGATTACTGCAGTGCTCTTTACCTGGGACTACCTAAAACTGACCATGATCGTTTACAGATGGTGCAAAACTCAGTGGCTCCTTACTGGTACATTATGTTACTAGCATATTATTCCTGTTCTGCAAAGCCTTCATTGGTTTCCTGTTCATTACAGGATTATCTACAAGATCCTGTTGTTATCCTATCTGTTCACATATGGCAGAAGTCCTCATTACCTGAAGGAGCTTTTTGTACTACTGCCCTACATCTTTTGCGTTTAGTCTCTGAGGGGCTCCTCAGAACTCAATGGGTCAATCTTGAAGCCTTGGGTTATTGTGTATTTTAAAATTCATTGCTATTTGACAACCATATAGGTGGATTGGTCCACAAGTCCTTTTCAGACATGAGCTGGGCATACATATGCAAACAAAGTAGCAAAATAAAATACAATAATGCAAATATAATTGCATTTGGAACAAATACAATGGAACATGGAACGTACATAGGTAGCAAAACCAAACTGCACAGATCAACTGCATATAGTTTTAGTAAAGAAGCTGGCTAAAAGCAGGAGTAGATGGCATACTTGTTAACCATTATCCATAAAGAATTTACATGCAGGTTTATTACAAAGTTGCTCAAACAGAGCAATTTTGAAAATGACAAGGGTTTCTTCATCCCTTAAACCATGATGCAGATAGTTCCACAAGGGTGGTCAAACTGTTAGAAAGGCCCTTTCGACCATAACTGTTTTAAAATCTGTACATGGAAATGTCATGTTTGGAAATTTCTTAGGGAACAGGTTGTTTCTTTCATGGGGAAGACTCTTTTAAGAGGAGGGCAATATCCTTCATTAATATATTAAATATCAGAAAGCTGAGTATATGGATGGATCTTTCAGCAACTGAGAGCAACTTCAGCTTCTGCAGAAGGCAGTGGCGAGTGTGGGAGTCAGCAATAAGTACAAATTTGCACAGTTTGTTTTCAGTGGTCAGTAGCCTTTTTATGTTGTAGGAGTAGATCATATTTCAGTTTAGGAAAAATATTTTTTAGTCAGAGCCATTCTGGCTATTGGAGATATAAAAGTGGGAAATTTTGTGGCATACTTTCAGTTAGGAAAGGAATTTGACAATATTACCTGTGTGGGTGAAGAAGGTATGACAATATTAAAAGCTAAGGCCCAAGCATTTGTCTTCAGTAGCAGAGTATGATGTTATTTTTGTTGTTTGTTATTGTAATTGTGGGTAGTAAATGGTATTGTTGATAAGATGAAAAGAGCATAACAGTTTTTTTTTTTTTTATGATTTATCAAAAAGTTTACTAGTCGAGGCCCGATGGCAGAGATTACAAGAGGACAGTCACAGCTGGGTTTATAAGACTGATTGGACATTTGTTTGCTTGAATCGGGTGTCTTCAGAATAAAATATGTGTAATGAGGAAGGTTATTGGGGAGGTCATTAATGAATATGAAAAACAGTACAGCAGCCTACAACTGAACCTTGAGGGACTCCAGTGTTGAGTGCAACAAGCATGGATAGATAGTTATTAGAGTGAACCTTTGGAACCAGTAATTAGTACTTTAAACAAAGTTCATTTTAGCAAGCCTGTAGAGCAGAAGACTGTGGTTAACTGTTGTGACTGACCTAGCCATATCTAGAGAAATACCAGTTGTAATGATGCCTTCATTGCTGTTACATTAAAGAGAGTTAATAGCAGAGATTAGTTAAATGACACTGAATGCATTTCTGAAACCATGCCATTTGTCTAATGACAGATACTTATGTGTTTAAGTAATTGCAAAACAGTTTTTCAAAGGTTTTACGCATAGGACAGAGAGTGAGGATAGGCTGAAAGTCCTTTTAGATTTTTGGGGAGAGTACTTTGGCAAGAGAATGGTAATGGAATGGTTTAAAGCTGGTCAGAATATACCTGTAGTAAGGGATAAGTTACAGATGGAAGAAGTTTAGCAACTCTGTTTGCAGCCTTACTAAGAAAACTAGGGGAGAACTTTGATTGTTTCCAGAATGATTGTTTAATACTTTTAGTAGGTTGTTTCTTTTACAGAAAATTTTCCTAAAGTGGACCATTCTCACAGATTCAGAAAAAAAGATAAACTTTGAGGAAGATTATGTAATGAAGTTTTGAAATTAATGGAGGGACTGAAACAGTTTGTGATGCCTATGATGGAGGAAGGGTTTGTTATCTTCTGCAGAGTTACTGTTGTTAGTTGCACTAGCCATAAAGGGCAGGTGGAAGATGTTACAGATGTGACCTGTACCTTCCTTAATACCTGCCAAAACTGCTCAGGAGTACAAGCAGCTTACATTTTTTATGTAAATAGAGGCATCTGACAGATTTGTGAGCTATTCTAGTTTGCTCTATTAAGTTGAAGTAATTTTGATGCAGATTAGTTTTGTTTCCAGATAGGCCAGGCAATGTCCTTCTGCTTCAATTTCTAAATGTCCCTTGATAGTCAAGGACAGACAGAGGCACTTATATCTTCTGCATACACAAAGGAAAAAGTTATTCTGAATAGAAGAAAGGCTGTTAGCGAAGAAGGGCAAAGCTGCTGTAGGATCTTTAAGAAGGTATATAGGAGATCAATCTATGCAACTAAGGTGGTGATTGAGATTGGGAAAATGATGCTGAGAATGGTTGTCTAAGAATGATATGAGGTGGAGGTTTAATAGTCTTAAATGACCAAGAAGAGAGACATGAATAGTGGTCACTTACAGAATTGGACAAAATGTTAACATTTTGCAGTGGTGGGCTATATCTGACATTATGAGATCTAATGTAGTATGGTTACCAGCACTTAAATTAGGCAGGCATGCTTGGATGTTTTGCTACTTGTTCTGCAAGAGCATTTTATCAAGCTGTTTGAACTTGGAGGCTACTAAAGTCACCCATATGATGATGTTTTTATTGCATCCTTTAAGAAATAGCTCTGACAGGATATTCTTGATAAAGAAAAAATGAGAATAGGGTGAGATATGACAGCAATAGTAAGAGTACAGCTACCCAAAGATTTGTTGGCAAGTATCCAGTTAGAAGATTTGTCATTGGTTTGACTAGAAATGGTAAAGTAACTGTGATCTAATGAACAGTTACTTTAAATAAGTCGAAGCATAACCCTTCCACCAACTTTGGGTCCTGGTCTACGGTCATAAATTATTCTGTAGTTTGAGAGGATGAAGATTGAGGGGCAGGAATCATACTTCAGCCAGGTTTCAGTAATAGCCAAGATAAAAGGATTTTCACTGATAATCCTTGATTCCAGAGTGGACAATTTATTAATCCTGCATGAGCTGGCACAGCCTATTCTTAGGTCACTGTGCCTAGGGGTGGCATTACAGTTGGCTTAAAGCTCATTGATGAAGTTGGGTTAGTGGAGGATATTTATTTGTAGTGTACGGCCAGGGCTTGAGTGAATGTTGCCAGAGCTAATCAGCTTGTACTTCAGGTAGAAAAAACATTCCTGAAGGAATTTTATAATACTGAAGGTCTTTTAGTCCATCGTAGTATGAATGCTTGAATTATGAACTTTCTGGTAATGTAACCAATCTATTGGGTTAGAAGAAATGGAATATAGGCAGAAACAGGTAGAAAAGTGGATGTAATTGGAGGAAAGGGATTTATACGATATAAGGAGTAAGTCATCTCCAGAACAATCAGCTTGCTTAGACAGATTTCATCACCCACTGTATTCAATTAGTGGTTAAAAAGGGGGGGGGGCTATACACCAGAATACAGTAACTTCTACAAATAAGAGAGTCCACATAGAGTTAGGACACTAAAGAGTGGCTCTAAGTAACAAGAGGCAGTGAATAAATAGCAGCATTTAACCATGTGTCTACACTTACTAAAGCCCCAGAACTAGATAGTTGGACAGAGGCTTCCTGTGATTCCATATGGGCAAGGACTTGTTGAACAGCATTTTTGAGAAGAGCCATGATCCTTGCCCTGTTAAAATAAAAGAAGGAAAAGCACAAGAGGTTATCAGTGGGATAAAGTCCTAAAATGAGAATATTTCATAATAGCTAATCCAATTCAACAACAAAAAAATATTAGCCATTAAATATCAATGGAAGATAGGCAAACATTTGCTATACTATTTAAAGATCATCATCATTTCTTTTTTTTTTTTTTTTTTTGTTAAACAAGAAAAATCTTTCTTGAATAATTATCACCTGTGACATAGGCAATCATACATTTCTATAAAGGAAAACAAACAATACTGATATATTTTCAGTTGCAACCATTATATATCATTTATAATCTATACAGTCATTTTCAGTCAAACATTACATAGCTCATTCAATTCCTGCCTTCTCTTAAACCTCATTCCTCCAAAACATTATTCTGCATGTATTGTTCCCACATTTCCCATTTTTATATATATAATGTGCCCCTAACATTTTCTAAAGATCCCATTTCCAGTTCTTTTATCGCTGTTACTATATAGTCACTACTTCTAGTTCAGTTGGTTTAGACCCCGATTTCCACTGTCTAGTAACTGCTTTTTTGGGAGCCACCAAAATTAAACTCAGTAATGCCTTACTATGTCTAGGCAATTCTGATTCAGTATCACAACTCAAAAAATAATTTCCTTAGTTACACCAATTTACTCACCTAGTATTTCTGACGGAGTAGTCTACAGGGAATTTTTTAAAGTCTGTCCACTCATTACCCTCCCCAAACATATGTTCCCAATTACTTCTTTCTTCCCCATCACACCTCCAATTGTTGCTTAGGGTATAAAACTACCTTAGCAAACAGTTCAAAGCAAAGATCTTAAATCTTCTAGTTTTCATTGCCTATTTGGGAGACATACATATATCTTCCCACTGTTTTTTTTTTTTTTTTTTTTGCAAAATGATTATCCAATCTCTCTCCTCTCAATCCTTTCTAACCTCCTCTGACTGATTCCTATAGTTTTCATGCAATATATGCCCTACTAATTATTACTTTTTTAACAAAAGTTTCTGTTCAGGATTCTACTAAAAACTCTACCAGTGCTGGTCTTTCACTTAGGATTCTGGAAGGCAATCTCTAGACTGCAGCCCAAATGAATTATCGGCCTCTTCCCATTCTATTACCTTTCTCTCTTTAATTATTTGCTCTCAATACCTTGCTTCCTTTGACAGTTTTCAACATTAAATCACAGTCCCCTCTTGCCTATTCTCTGTACCCCTAATTGCAGTCATCCGTATTGGTAGAATCTTTCTCCATTCTTGTGTTGGCTTAGTTCTTAGCACACTTTCTGCTACTTTATGGTTATGGCTATTTTCCTTAAGGATCTGCATCCAAAATCCTAGTCATGTAGGGTTGCCACCCCTCCGTTTTTTTTCTGGACTATCCGTAAATCAGACTGATTCTCCAGTAGTCCGGAAAACATTGTACAAACTCGGGTATTCTGTTTCAAAAAGGAAACAGACTATCAGAGTTTGTAAACTGGCTGATTTACTATGCTTTTTTTTTTTTTTTTTTTTACAGAAAAGCATAGTAAATCAGCCAAAAGCAGGCAGCAGGAATGGAAAAAGAGGGAGCTCCTCATCGGGTGATGTCATTGTGACATCATAAAATGGGCGGAATGTGAGTGGGATGGGTGGGGTCACTGATGACATGAGGGGTGTGGCTTTACTCCAGTTTTAGCCATGATGAAAGGTGACAACCCTATAGTCACGCCTTGTTTCTTGAGCTTCCACTGTTTCATGACCCATTCCCACTTTAAATTATAGCTTTCTGCCCTTTTACTATTATAAAATCATTTGTCTAATGCAGGAAAGTCAAAACATCGAACACAGGTTCAGCAGTGGTCAATATAATGAACAAAAAAATATCCAAATGTTTAGAAATCTGAACACCTTGCGTAGTTCGATATAACTGTGACCAGTATAATGTAAGCGAAAATGTTTAGAACAACCTATCCCATTCGTAATTACAACACATGGAGAAGGGAATGAAGGACATAAAGCATAAGTTTCTTTTCACTTACTGGAAGCTATACACTCTACAGTTGCTTTGAGATAATGATAGGTAGTATAGCAGGATGACATTCTGCACTATGTACATCATTCCTGAAAATATGATGTAAGCTGTAGCTATTATTACATGACAGTACCTACAGGTAGTGACTGTAGGTGTGTCATCCTATCGTTTTGCTGTTGTCACCCAAGTTAACACTGTTTCACTTGTAGACCAGGCAAATTCTTATTTCAGTACACTTCCCTTACTTTTCATCCACCAGCATGTAGAGACATTAAAGGGGCATAGCACAGGATTGGCTAAGAAGTGTAGGACACATGTAGAAGTGGAAAATTTAAAAGGGCAGTGCAAATGGGTCAATCTGGATAATATACAAGTAATGGAAAAAGGCAATATTATGAATAGTAGTTTGAAAACTGAAAGCAAGTCCTGGTAAAGATGATAATCCAGTTATGATATCCCTTTGTAGTGATGCATGACTGAAATTATATAATGTTGTTCTGAATGTTTTTTCCATAGGGAAAGGGATGCTGAACCTGAACTATGTGTACCAGGTTCTATTGGTGAAGTGTATGAAACTATCAAATCACAGAAAGGAAAGGCATTATTGTGTGTGGAGGGATACCGTTATTATTTGGAGACGAGACAAGACAGTAGATTATATTGGTGTTGTGTACATAAAGCTCAGGACAAATGAAAAGGACATTGCATAACAGAGGTTATTATAGATGGCAACAAGTTATTGAAGTCTAAGCACCTGATGTTATTAAAGTAGAGGAATATAAGATGCAGGATACTATTAAAAGAAGGGCAGAGTGTTCTGTTGAGGATCATTGTAAGATTGTGTCTGAAGTATTAGCTACTACCTCTATGTGCATGGTTAATACATTACCCAATACAGCAGCACTGAAACAGTCAGTAAACAAGGTCAGACAAAACAAACATAGAAGCATGTTTACTGACATTAAATCATTGAGGGATCTTGCACCTGAGCATTTGCCATTGAAAAGTGGAGAATTTCTTATAGAATATACTGTTGTTTCAGAAGGTAGATCTGGTGCAGTATTAATTACGACTGAAGGTAACCTTTGTATGTTGTGTGAATCGGAGTATATATTGGTAAATGGTACGTTCCCCCTATTAGTACTGTGGAGTGCAAACAAGTGTACAGCATACATTGCTGTTTATCACTGCATGAAACTAAATGTACTGTCCCTGCTGTCTTTGGCATAATGCCTAGTAAATGTAAGGATTGTTATGACCAGTTTTGGCAAGGCGTTATACACTTATGTGAGCGCTTTGGTTTATCCTGCAAACCTCATATGGTGCTGTGTGATTTTGAGAAGGGCGCAGTAAACTCAATTAGACAGCATTTAAGGTACAGTACAGCCAAAGCCTGTTGGTTTAATTTGTGCCAGATTATATGGCATCAAATCTAGAAATTACAAATGTCTGCTGAGTTTTGAAGTAATATGCGGTTTCCAGTATTGTGCAAACAGATTAGTGCGCTCACCTTTGTTCACCCAGATAATGTCCTTAGCACTATGATTGAAAGAAGATGACATGCCCGATAAAGGAAAACCACTGTGTATGTTCTTTAAGGATAACTATATAATCGGGAGGCCAAGAAGATACTGCATGAGGGCAGCAACTGCTGAGAGGCTTCTTCCTCTATTTCACGTTACCTTTTGGAATCAGAGGGCTACATGCCCATTAGGTTATCCAAGAAATCAGAATGCTGTCGAAGGATGGCATAGATGGCTTAGAAGTCTGCTTGGTAAAAAAAAAAAGCTCTATATACTTGATGTACTGCATGCTATCCAACTTGAGCAGAACCATATGGAAGATTTACGTAGCAGACTAATGAGCTGTCTACCATCTTCTCCGAAACACAGGAGGTTGGCTGATAAAGAAGCTACATTTGCAAAGCTGTTAGCCCATAGGGACAATCTAACCAATAGGAGTATAGTAGAATCGATTGCACAACACTGCTCTTTCTAAGTCCCTCTGAAAAATATTATTGCAGCACTGTATATCCAGTATTGTATACCCTCACTGTCTGCACTGTATGGTGTATTTACATTATGAATGTAATAGACAAACACACATTTAGCTATGTATCTGTGCACTTTGGATGTCACAACCTGGGATGATGTTCATTTATCACTGACTCTTTTCTCACATCCCACCATTATGTAGTACAATGTCATTGTCTACATTGCTGTTTAATGGTACAATGCAGCATAAGTCCTCTGCACATAAATGTACAAGGAGTACTACAGCTGTCAAACTACCCATTTGTTGATAAGTATACTGTAGTTATACTAAAATGCATGCGATTTCAAATTGACATAACACTGCCTTTTATGGAAAGCAAAACACCTGTCATTACTGACACACAGTAGTAGGAAGAACAACCTGTCTGCATGAGCTATGTAAGAGGGATAAATTGTGGAAAGAACTGCTACCGTACAAGAGGATTGTTGAATTATGATGGCACACCTAATATTTTGCATCAGCAGCTTCTGACATGAACGCTTTTTACATAGCCTCCACTCTGAGGATTATGCCTTCCAAGGGATATTATTGCCTTTTTGTTGGATTCATGTTTTTTATTTTAGTTAAATATTGCTTTCACCTTTACTTTCCCCTTTTGTGACATTATCACACATATGCAAACACTGTTTTGGTTTGAGGAAGTGGAATGCATCACACACCTATTATCTAAATGTATGTGTAAGGAGACACCAACTTATAACAAATTGTTGCAGAGTTGACACTGTATTACATCATTTCAAATCTGCCGCCTTAAATAGTTCTGTCAAAGGAAAACACTTCAAAGACCAATGCACGTGAGGTTCAAGTAAAGCTTTCCTTTATTACTTGCAGCAAGGAGACAAAAGCTTGTAGATACAAGATCTGTCTAAATTACTGGTGTGCAATATGCCATTTTTCTACAGTTTTCTACAATGCCACACAGATAATATTGCTATCACTACTGCCGTAGCCGGACACAATTTTCTATATGCTACATATATAATGTTACTTCAGACTTTCTGCTGACACATCTAGATTTGCAAAAACATTTGAGAAAAACAACCTGAAAAACATCCTGCTTGTCCTTGGGCCTTATTCTTAAGACCTCTTTCATTACTTAACTCTTTCATTGTACAGTTCTAATACATGTGTTACATTTTATCTGTTATTCGAGGTTTACTTCTAGCTTTAGCACAAGCAATACTGACTATGGTTAAGTTCTCCAAACACCTATTGTATTATTTATCAGTGTTCTCTGCAGCTGGTTATTTTCACATGGCATAAACAGGTATAAATGTCTCTTTATTAAGTTTCACAGCATAAGCAAAATCACAGCTGCGCATACTTTTTTCATGACATAAACAGAATTGAAATGTCTCTAGCAGATTCATGCAACATGAACAGAATAAATGTATTAACCCTTTTTAAGCCTATAATATACTAAGCATGCATATTACTATTATGCATTTTCCTAACATTTCCCCCCTTTTAATACTTTATTCAACTTTTAAAACAAGAATAAACAGTTTTTCTTCCCTTAACCTTTTCCTTTCTAGGATTTTCAGTTAAAGAGTCATTAAGTTTAGGCTTGTAAAAAACATTTTCAGTCCTTGAGCAATTCTTCGGGTTCAGCATCGTGGTATAAGGTTTCTGAAACCAAAGTGTCTACAATATTTTTTATCAGTCCTTTCATACAGGGGAGGAGACAGCACCCACACACCATCAGCAAGGCTATCCCTACGCAGATGGCAATCAGAAAGTTCATTAGAATGCTACCCCAACCCCCAAACAGTTTTTGAAAAAAGTTCATTAATGGGTTTGGTCCTGGTTTGGTCATGTCCGATACCTGCTGAATCACCTTGAGATGGTTGTCTATCGCGTGCCTGTAGTTGGGAATATAACAACAGCTCTCTTCCTGGATTAAAGCGCATGTACCTCCTTTCACCACTAGGATGAAGTCGAGAGCCATGCGGTTTTGAAGCACCACAGTTCTCATGGCTGTCAGTTCATTGGTTACTAGTTCGAGGGCAGAAAAAGTTGCATTACTCATTATTTTGAGAAGTTTAGACAGTTTTCTCAGTTCCCAAATTGATTTCGATGCTCCATATGCTGGTAGTATGCCTGCCCAAGATATGACAGTATCACTCAAGTCCATGTGTGCCAGTCAGTTGTTATTCCCTGGGCCTAAATCATGATGGTATTTCCAGGGTGCATTGATTTGTCCTACCAGATTAACAGGCTTCTTGATTTCTCAAACATTTTGGATTTTCCCTTGAGGTAAAACTGCTGTATGTCGTACGGCCGGAACCAGGTACCCCAAGAAACAGCTACCAGACCAGTTTTCCAGTAGCCATTTATATGCTTTTCTTCCGCATATAAAGTAACAGTCTTCTACTTTAGTAATAACTTTACTATAAACATACCCTTGTCCTGCATGAAACATTTTTCTGTCAATTACAGATAGTTGTTTGTACAGGACAGCATCATGTTTTATTTCTCCGATTGTCTTATGCATTAGTTCAACAAATGAATCATAGCTCGTATTGCAATAGGATCCCATGTTATTTGTTTTAGTGTAGCATCTATAGGGAACTGTCACATTACAGTAGCTCCACCCCACCTTGACTGTGTCATTTTTATAAAAACACACTGTTCCCTTTTGCTGAATAGACAACTGCAATGCTACTTTATCTCTTGACGTAACATTCGATGCATCATGAATCAGGTTTTCCCAGGTCTCATTAGCCCCGAGGGGAACTGAGGTTAATAGTAACCCCCCCATTTGCTGTTGGTAGGGCTGTGCAGACCCAGCAATTGAAAATATTAAAAGTTTTAGCATACACATATATGATTGCTTGATAGGTATTAAAGTTCGGGTACCAATCTGCACGCTTATTTAATTCTACTTGTGTGGCCGAAAAAAGAAATGGCCACAACAAAAAGATTATTGTTACCAGTATAGTCAACAGGATGATCATGTAATACTTCTGTACTGTTCTGCATTTCTGTTCTCTCCAATTCTTCCAAGTGGGTGTATCTGGATTTTGCTTGATTCAGTCATTTCACTTTTTTGGACAATTGATCTTACTCTCTGCCCTATAGGACCTTTAGCACCGATGGTTGCTTCACTGGGTTTGAGACGGATCAGTTCATATTGACCTAACCCCCCTTTGTAGCCAGACTTTTGCACTTAAGGTCCCGATGGAGAGGTAAGGTCTTTGTCCAACTCGAAATTCTTCACCAACTTGCAGTGCATTAGATGTATCCACAAAGCTCTCTCCTCTATTTTGACTGCAGTGGGTGTCGAAAGAAGCACCTGGTAGGGACCTTTCCACTTTGGCGATGCCCAATTTTTCTTTTTCATGATCTTCACCCAGATCCAATCTCCGGGCACAACTGCAACTTCCGATGTTTCAGTTCGTCTTTGATCTGAAACAGAAACAGACTGCAGCAAATGTTTATAATCCAATAATTTCCTCATATACTCTGCTAATGTTAGATCAGCTTCCTGGTCTGATGACATGAGAGGTTTCCACTGAGGTGTATAATATGCCCTCCTGTACAGCTTTTCAAATGGAGTTAACCCTTTTGCTGTAGGAACAGTTCCCATGCTCAACAGTGCCAGGGGTAAACAATATGTCCAGGTTTTGCCTGTCTCAGCTATTAGTTTTCTTAATTTAATTTTCAGTATACCATTGTGCCTTTCAACTAGCCCCGCAGACTGCGGATGATATGCACAATGATTTTTTAAAGAAATACCAAAATATTTACTTAACTGCTGTATGGTCTGGTTTACAAAATCTGTACCATTGTCACTGTAGATTTTTCCGGTATTCCAAATCTAGGAATGATTTCTTTGACAAGCACTTTCACCACCGTGGCTGCATCTGGATTTTTGGTTGGGAAAGCTTCCACCCATCTGGAAAACATATCTACAATGACAAGACAATACTTCTTATTTTCACATCTGTTCAATTCTATGAAATCTATACAGGTAGTGTGAAACGGATATGGTGGTGTAGGGAAACTCCCTTGCTTGGGCTTTATAGCCCCCTGTGCATGATGTTGGTTACAAATTTGACACATCAAACAAAACTTTTTAGAGTAGTTTGTAAATCCATACGTTGTGAACACTTTGTTTACTAGCTGTACCATCCTCCCTGTTGAGACATGGCACTGCCCATGGCTCAACAAAGCTGCATATCAAAACAAATTAGAGGGTAGTATCAGTTTTCCCTCTTTAGAGATGTACAGCCCCTTTTCGAGGATTGCTCCTCATTTTGTCCATCATTGTTTTTCAGCTTGTGTAGTAAGCGTCTGCATTGTTTTTAACATGTCTACATCTAAAGTTTCATGACATAAACAGAATTGAAATGTCTCTAGCAGATTCATGCAACATGAACAGAATAAATGTATTAACCCTTTTTAAGCCTATAATATACTAAGCATGCATATTACTATTATGCATTTTCTTAACAAGTTCCTAATTGTTCTTTACGAAGACATATTTAGAGCCACAGAAATACATCTATGAGATATTCAGTTTGCATTGTTGGTTGTCATGGCTGTTACGAATATCAAAAAATCCTTTTCGACACTTTAGACAGTTCAAATATTAGGCGTAATGAGTTTTCGGCAATTAATTACAGCAAAACAGATGATCGAGTAAGTCAAATACGTTTTTTTGATAGTAAACCCTTACTGCCTGTGCTATGTATAGGAGACTTAACTGTGCAGCTCTGAAATACCCCTTCAAATCAGGCAATCCCAAACCACCTCATTCTATTGGAAGGATCATCTTATTCCACTTGACTATTGTCTTCTTCCCCTCCTAGATAAAATCCTTCAACTATTTATTATTTGCTATTGACAAGTTCTCCTCTGGTTGATAAAAATATGCCTGACCTGAATATAAAACTAAAGGGACTAAAAAAATTTTCATTGCTTGCATCTTGCTATCCAAACCCATAAAACAGAGGTTCAAATTTCTCTCTTTTTTTTTAATTATCTTTTCTTTAGTCTCTTCTCACATATCCTTAACTGCCATAATAGAATCCTTTTAAAGGCATATTCCTAAATACTTCATTTTATCAAGTCCCCATAAATATGGGTATTGCTGAATCAATTCATGTGTGGGTAAATAATTTACAGCTATTGCCTTTGTTTTATCTTCATTACTCTTGTATCCCAAAAAGACCTGCAAATCTCTCAGAATGTTCCACAATGCTGAAATATCCTTTTCTGGTGTTAACAGGTACAAAATAATATCATATGCAAATAAATCCAACTTTTCTTGATTGAACAAACAAAAAGAAAATGGCTCCAGCAAAGACACGGCAACTTTAATAAAAAACATGGACTATAGACTTAGCACTTTCACCCTACAAACAAATGGGTTTCATCAGAGCCTACAATCACAATTAATAGTATTTAAATACCCAATCTAAAAATCAATTAACCAATTCAGCATTACTCTAAATGAATGGCAAATGTGCTGACAAAATTATTTTGATAAATACCTAATGGCTAGCCAAATAATAAAATGGACACTAATGAATATATCAAACATATAAAATCATTATGTAATTAAAACTTTCTAGCTTTTAATTTCAAAATACTTGAGATAGAAATGCAATCATTTAAGCCAGTCTTTTCACCAACATTCAACCTGGCTTACCATATCAGTTCCTTGTATTCAAGAAATGTCACAGTCACCACCATTCTCATTCAATGTCACTTTACCAGTTATAAAAAAATAAAATTATTTATACCCATTACACTCAATTCTGTGCCTGTTCAAGGCATTTGACACCCTGCTTCATTTCATGATATAAAAATGTTCATAAATCCTGTGCTTCAATCTTCTTGTTGTTTCCCTATGTAAAAGGATGAACATGTCAAACATTTTGCAAGGTAAACAACATACTCACCATTGTGACTGCAATACCCTGGACATGCCAAGGACCTATCAAAGCCAAACACAGACATGCAAGGTCCATCATTAATTTAGGTACATGATTTACACATTCCACATTTCCTCATTTTGGATTTAAACATATTGTTAATACATACCAATCCATTCTCCACATTTTCCTTAATGTTCTTACCTTTACTGTAAGTGACTACTGGAGAGGCACATAATTTGCCCTTCATTTCAAGGGTACCAAACTCCATGTCTTCCTGAAAGCTCCAACAACTTGTGAAGCGTCCATATCAAAGAGGACAATCATTGTCCCTTTCCTTTCCCCCTTATAGTGTTACCTGATGAAAGGAAATCACCAACCTGATATAATTTGCTTTCCATTTTCAAGAGTGGTGAAAATCTAACTTTTCTTACTTAAACCACATAATGTTTAATCTTATATAACATTTTGGGGGGTTAACCCCTATTAAAAACATGCTTATAAGATTACCCATTTCATCCAGCAATAACTGGGCAATACTAATCACCCTGGAGAGCCATACCATCTGTTCTTTCAATATACCCCTCTTCTAAAATAAGGGATGAGAGCTCCCAAAATGAAATGAATTGGAATAGATTTTCTTACAGAAAATAGTGGAGCAAAAAGCTTTTTCTTTCATCATTTCACATAGAACTACATCAAAGCAGTCTAATAGAACTTATCAGAGGGGAATACTCCACACATAATTTTCACCTCTGATCCCTCATATCCTACTAATCAACCATATAATTTTATCAGGGAATGCAAATGCTTGCATTACCCTACTCATAAAATTCCAGCCTACTCAGTCAAATGCTTTCTCTGTGTGAAGACCCACCAAAAACAGTGGTATTTTCTTACATTTTGCTTCCCTCTGGATCATCACTGTTGCATTATCAAATATTTGCCTCCCCAAATAAAAACACATTTTTTCACACACCCTTACTAAATTATTACTTGTGACATAGGCAAATTTATATTCATATAAAAGTAATCAAACTATATTAACATAAACATTATACTTCACAAATATTGCTATATATCATATGACCTAAGTAATATTACATAAATTATTAAATTCTTGCTTTTTTTTAAACAAGAACCATCTTCATTAAACCATTACTTACTACATAGGCAATTATACATTTATATTAATGAAAACAAACCACACCAACACAATCCTAGCTGTAAGCATTTCATATCACAAACTATACTCACACACTCCCAGTTGCAAACATTATACATCACTTATGATCTACCCAGTCTTTCTTACTCAAACATTACATAGCTCATTTAAGTCCTGCTGCCATTTAGATCTTATTTCTCCTTGCATGTATTGTTCTCACAATTCCATTTTCCTATGTAGTTTGATCCTACCCTTTTCTAAAGATCTCAGTTCCAGTTGTTTTCTCTCTGTTACTATATTTACTACTTTCAGTATAGCTGGTTTAGATTTTGATTTCCATTTTCTAGTAATTGCTTTTTTGGCAGCCACCATTATTAGACATAGCAAGGCCTTACCATGTCAAGGCAATTCCAATTCTGTACCATAGCTCAGAAAAATCATCTCCCTTGTCAGACTAATCTGCCCACGCAGCATCTCCAACAGTGCATCCCACAGGCAATCCTTAAAGTCTGCCAACTCACCACACTCCCAGAAAATATGTTCCCAATTACCTCTTTCTTTCCCTTCACACCTCCAACATTTACTGTCTAGCTGAGGAAAGATTTTCTGGAGTCTACTTGGAGTATAAAAATATCTATGCAAACATTTCCAGGCAAAAATCTTAAATCTTCTAGATTTCGTTGCGTATTTGGGAGGCATACATATATCCTCCAATTGTTTTTTGTGAATTGCTTAATACCATCTATTCCTGGGGACTTACCTGCAGGTTATGCATCACAATTTTTATCTCATCTCCTCCTATCATCATTCTTAGTAACTGAGCCTCTAACCTTGGCATATTTAATTCATCCATAAACATTTCCATTTGTATCTTTTCTTGATTTTCATATTTCTCTGCTTTATAGAGACTCTCATAGAATTACAAAAATATTTCTAATACCTGTACAGGATCTCTTGTTACCTTCTTTGTTATAGGCTCCCTAAGTTGGTGACAGCCCTTTCTACTTTCTGTTGCCTGAGTCATTGTGCTAAACGTTGTGCTCTAGTGTTATTATCAAAAAACAGTTGCTTAACAGCAATCTTTTTAAGCTTGTGCATATTATCAAGGTAATCCCTTATTTTCTGCCTAGTATTCTGCAGTTGATTCTCTTCTTGTTCTGTGAGATTCCCTCTATTCTGCAATACTTGTTACTTCTTAACCATAGCTCCCTTTCTTTTATTTCCACCCTATTTTTAAACTCCACCTTAATTTTATCCAACTCCCTAGTTATATTTTCAGAATAAATGTATATCCTCTCTTAGCTCCTGAGTAATCTCTACTACCATTCCTTAAATTCCTCTCTTTTCAACAGATAGGTGGGAATGTGCCAGTGTCTGATTTTTATTTCATTATCCTGTGTTTTTATTTTAGCTATCATTGGTGCATGATTTGAAATGATTATTAGGTGAATATCAAGACCTTCAATTAAATGCACATGCACCTGTGAAATGTAAATTCTATCTAGCCTAGCCCAGTTTTTTTATATATTGGGGGATAATATGTAACTTCACTCCAAACTCCTGTTACTGTATTCACATCTTCTATGCCAAATATTTTCATACATTTCTTCAGAAAATATACCCTCCTTTGTTATATTTTCCCTTCTGGGCCCACTAGACACATCTTCACTGCTGCATTTCATGTTCCAGTCCCCACCTATAAGTAACATTCCTTGCTGAAAATGGAGTATTTCTCCCAGAAATTTCTTACGCTCCATTATAGCACTTTTAGGTAGAATGTAAATACATGCCATTGTAATATTCCTCCATTGCCAGTAGCCTCTTATCACTACAAATCTGCCATTATTATCTTTTTTTATCTTCTTCTATCACTATTGGAGCTCCTCTTGCAATTAATATAAGTACTACTCTTTTCCTTTGTCCCAGGTATTCTGCTGAATAACCACCCTGAAAACCTTTCTTTATCAATTTCACATGTTCAGGTCTTCCTAAGTATGTCTCCTGTAACATAGCTATTCACACTCTACATTTTTATATAGTTCACTACTCTTTCTTGTTTGTATTTATCTGTGAGGCCATTTACAGTTAAAGGCATTAAAGAAAGCATAATTGCATTAAAAAGTTATTATTACCATCTTTTATTTATTACACCTTTTTTGTTAAATGTCTAATTCCAGCTTTTGTGTTACATGCATACATTATTTGGCAGGTTGAACTTTTATACAGTTGTTTCTTGTCGTATCCATTTGAGCCTATGTCAGATCTTATACAACATTCTGTTTTATTGAAAGCCATAAAAAAACAGACCCACAGAACCCCCCTAAAACCTATTAACAATACTAATACACAAAACTATTTACACTTTCGATTATTGAATTTTTACCCTCCTAATAGGAACAAAAGTCCCAAACTGATAATCACACTTACAGACTTGAGTTAACCTAAAAGAAAGCTAAGACCCATGGTGCAGCCTGAAGTGCTGATTAGTTTTGTCTTATCTTTATAGCTCTTCTAGCTGAGAAAATCCCTGAATGTATTCTATATAGAACCCAGAACATGTCCTGCAAATGGCAATATAAACTACCATTTTAGTTAAACAATTAACCCCACAAAAATTGATACAAGTGTGTTTATAATTATCTAAAATCAGACTGTCCCCCTGGAATATAGTATAACATTGTTTACAAGTCCCACATTTAGCAGTACTCCTAAATGTGGGCATCTTGGTAGAAATACCCTTCTCCAAGATCGATTTAATATTAATACCTACTTTATAAACAAATCTGGGACTGTAACCTAAAATGGGGGCTATATCTTGATCGACTGATATAATATGCCAATTGTCGATCAAAATTTTTTTAACCTTGCCGGTATATATTCCGAATTCCAATATACAGGTCCTGTCAAAACTATTAGACTCGATCTTCTTAACAACCAAATTGTCTACACCTATAACTAAACTAGAATTATACTTTTCTCCCAATAGGGGCATGTATTTTTTCCCCCATTCATTTACAACATATTTACTGACATTGGCCATGACTTTATCATCGTATCCTCTATCCTTAAATAGTGAAGTGATAAAAATAACTTCATCCAACATGTCCTCATATCCTGATGTCATCCTAACAGCTCTAATGAGTTGGCCTTTATAGATGTTAATAAATTGTCTCCTCGGGTGATTGCTGGAATATTCCAAATAATTATTAGAGAAGGTGCTTTTCCTAAAAATTCTAGATTTAAACTGATTGCCATCTCTAAATACAAAAGTGTCTAGGTAAGCCAGTCCCTTCATACTTTTAGAAGACATAAATTTCAAATAATTACTACTACTTTTAATAAATTCCAGAAATTGTTCCAGCAGATGGTCTCCGCCATCCCAAATCAAATAAATATCATCTAGGTATTTAGTGTAATATTTGATGTGTTTCATAAAGTGACTATCAAATATAGTCCTCTCTTCCCATTCGAGCATAACCAAATTAGCATATATGGGAGCACAAGCTGCAACCATAGCTACTCCTTTGGTTTGTCTAAAATACTCTCCCTCAAAATATATGTAATTGTGGTCAAGTACCAATGACATCATGTCAGTAAGAAGGCATGTCGTATCCCACTGTATGTCAGCATATTTTCTAATACTGGTAGCAAAGGCCTGTAAACCATCTACCTTAGGTATACATGAAAATAGATCTATGACGTCAATGGTTACAAATGTCAAGTCTGTACTAGACAAATAAACCGAATAACTTTTTAAAAATTCCCAAGAATTTAGCTATATGTGAAATTTTACCATATATATGTTTTAAATATATGTCAATAACCTTACCAATCGGGAAAGTCTTGGACCTGCTCCCAGAAATAATCGGTCTAAAAGAGGGTTCTTCAATATTTTTGTGCATCTTAGGGATATCCACTATTGAAGCTAAAACAGGATAATCAACTTTAATAAACTTGTAAATATCATCATTAATCCTGTTATCAATTAAATACTACTCGATACACATATCAATTTTCCTATAACCTATATTAATTTCATTAATGGATATCATGGAATAGTTCCCAGAAGTATACAAGTCATGTATCTTACAGGAATACAATAAACTATCAAAAATAACCGCACCCTCTCCCTTGTCAGGTTTCATAATTCTAATATGTCTAGCACTCCTTAATTCCTGAAGCACCTTACGTTCTTCCATGGTTAAGTTAGACCTGGCTTGAAGTCCAACTATCTGCTTGTCTAACTGGTAAATCTGTCGAGTCACTATCTTATCAAACAAAGAAATAGTAGGGTGCATGGGGGGGGTATAAACAAGCTCTTCTTTTTAATAATAGGTGCAGAAATCTCAGTGGGGGGTGTAATACCAACAGTTCTTTTGTCCTTAAGCAAAATAGCTAAATTTAATTTTCTAACGTATCTTTTGATTTCACAAATACAGTCCATTAAATTGAACTTTTTTGTAGGAATGTATTTTGTCCCCTTGGACAATAATTCAAAATGTCTAATGTTAAGTCTGTAATTGGTATAATTGTAAATATTAAAGTTCCTATAAGAGAAGGTAACCCCTTTCTGTATGATACCTTCCTCTAAGTCTAAAACCTCAACTGTATCATCAATTACTTCTAAAGGGGTGTCATAGACAGGCGCTATCGTTTAACTCTGGGGTATGGGTGATACTGTTGATCTCTCTTGTATCCCCTTGTCCACCTTCTCTCCCTCCCTCTGTGTTCTGTATATAAAAAAATCAGATTTTTCACCTGTGTCATGATTTTGTTGTATAGGAGTCTTACCAAACTCAACATTATGCTCAGCCCTAGTATTATAAAAATGTTTTTTGGAATTCTTTTCCCACATATAGGCTTTACCCCTTTTATATTGGTCCAAGTCCCTGTGTAGTTTTTTCATCTTACGATCATACACTTTTAGTATATTATGTTCTGCATTAGAAAACTGTTTGGCATATAAATTCTCACATTGAGAAAAAAGTAGATCATTCTTAATTGATTTATTCAACTCTTCCACTTTTAGAATTAAGTGGACCAGTCTATCATCATTCAATTTCATTAATAAAGACATAAATTTAAAACCACATTGATCAAACAAGTTATTAAACTCTGACATAACATTCTCAGTAATCTCCAAACCCATAGGGAGTTTAAAAAATCTAAGTCCAATCGGTCACCTTACATTCTATGCACCTAGATAGATAAGCATTATCTAATTTAATACTATTGATTTGGAACAGTTTCCTGCCCAAATCATAAATTAAATCTTTCAAAGTACCCTTGTGCTTATCCTTCGATACATGCAACCTACTCACAGCCGCATCACAATATGTATTATCAAAAGAGCAATTTTTGTCAATAAAAGCTTTAAAAAGATCCATATTTGATATCTTATTTTTATTACATTTAATATTTCCCCCAATGTCAGTATTGTCCATCATTATGTTATCCACAAAGTCATTACTTTTTTCAACACCTTTAACAGTAGTAGCATAAGTATAATGCAGTTTCATTCTCTTTGGTTTGGTGCCTATCCTACAAGCTTCATCGTCATCTTCACCAAACAAAAAGTCAAATGTAAATTCAGGCGTACCTAATTTACTGCTGCTACGTTGGGTTCCTGTAAGTGGAGCAGGCGGAATATCTAATGACTTTAAATTCATAATGTTAGCACTCACAGTGTTGGCTATATTGATAACTTTACAGTCAGAAAAGTTAAAATCCTTACTGGTAGCTTGTCCATTTGGTATGTCAGTAGTATAAGTGGACAAGTTAGATAGTCTAATGTCCTCCTCGCCACTGTTGTTGTTCCCTCGAACCACATAGGAAACACAATTCTTGCTATTACTACAATGCACAGCCGCTGGAGAACAAAGGCAATTGTCTGGCCCATTAAATCCTGTATGAGTGTCTAAAAAAGCACTACTAAAATGATTGAGTAGGGTGGTAAGCTTGGTTACCTCACCCCTCAATTCAGTTATTTCGGCTTTCACCGACTTCAAATCGAGTTCAGCCGGGCTGTGTGGTGAATTACAAGAGGATTCCCGGATCAAACTCCATGAGAAACGACAAAGAACACTACCTCAGCGAACAGTGCAGCAACCAAAGAACCAAAAACAAGAACAGAGACCACTGTGCGCAAAATACTCCTCTGTGTCTTGGGAATTCCACTCAATACACTTCCACAGTCCCAATGAGGTCGTCGACAGCAAATATCAGATCACAAAATAATTTTTCTCATCCTTTCTTTTCTTTTCTAGACCCAAAGGAGTTTTAATAAACGCATTTATTCTCATCTGTATAGTATTAAAAGAAAGGATGAGAAAAAAATGCGCTGTATAGACATATTAAGCAACATGGAGACAAGCATTATTTTAACTTCGGTATAGTTGACATCGTGCAAGTTGATCATAGAGGTGGTGACTTTAATAGTCTACTACTATACAAAGAATTATGGTGGCAAATTTATACAGACACATCTGTTACACCAGGTTTGAATGACACAATTTCAATCAAACCATTTTTGGCTTTAAAATGATATGTTTAAAATGAAATTTTTTTTAATATGAAATGGTTTTTAACAATGAATTACATATTTATTCAGTATAGGCTATTGATATTTATATATACCTAGTATGTTTATATTGATAATTGTTTGTATGAGTTATTAAGTTGGTTTAACATTATGTGCAGGTATTTCTTTAAATTTTTCTTGTTTATTTTAAACTGTTATGGCACCAAAAATGTTATTTAAGGAACCGATTACCAAGTTCTAGTGTTCTGATGAAGCTTGCATTTGCAACAAGTGAAAGCGCTTAACCAGTTTTGGCGTTTTGGTTATAATAAAATATTTTCGTTTTTACTTGGTTTTATTTTGTGATCTGATATTTGCTGTCGACGACCTCATTGGGACTGTGGAAGTGTTGTATTGAGTGGAATTCCCAAGACACAGAGGAGTATTTTGCGCACAGTGGTCTCTGTTCTTGTTTTTGGTTCTTTGGTTGCTGCACTGTTCGCTGAGGTAGTGTTCTTACTTTATAGCATGTAAACAAACCCACATGCCACAAAATGGGTACTATTTAAGAAAAAAATCTTTATTTACAGTTAACTTCTCCCTCTTCTTGCACCCCCCAAAGCACTTTTCCTGAAAATTAATGACATGAAGTAGGGCATATGCTTTAAAGTTCTCCACAAGTCCAACAAACTCTGAAGTGCAATATTTCCAGATTTTCTTGTTCTGTCATGTTTCACAAATATAATTATTGCATTGTAACCCCATATTAAGTTACTGGTTTTATTACTGCTCATTTCCAACATACTCTTGATTCTTCTAGTCAACTCTCGTGCTCCCTTCATTCTCTCCAACATTTTCCTTTGAAACAGTGGAAAAGTTTTCACAGGTACAGTTTGTCTTTATTTTTTATTAACAGAAGAACAAGAAGCAGACATTCCTTCTGTTTCACAGTTCACTTTTTGTTGGACAAACTTTTGTATTTCCTCCTTAGCATGTACTTCATCAAAAAATTATTTTGTTCCTCCAGGGAAGAATACCTTGAAGACAGCTGGGTACAGCAGTTTGAATCTCACACCTGCATCTAGACATTGCCTGAATAGTGGAAACATGTGCTCCTCTTCTGTTTGGTGGACAATGAGGAATCATTTTCCACAAACACTCTGCCGTCTCTCACTTTTAGTACTTTGCCCTTCTGCCACAATTTTATCAGAATCAACTCCTTCTGCTGGCAGGATTGCATCTTTACTATTAAAGGTATAGGTTGCTTTGTTATAGCCAGGATTGAAGCATACACATGATGTGCCCTTTCAACTAACAACTCCTGCTGTGGAATACCAGCCCAGTTGCTTATTTGTGCTTTCATAAAATTAATGCAGTCTGTTCCTTCCAGCTTCTCTGGTATAACTGAAAATCTCAGGTTTTCCCTACATGCTATGTCCTCTAATTCTATTATTTTTGAATCAACTCTTCCTGAGCAGTCTCATATTCAGCCATCCTTTTTTTTATTTCAACCTCTGATTATTGCAGCTTTATCATTTCATCTCAATGTCTGTTTAAAGCTTCTTCCGTTTTTTCCAGCCTTTTGTTGTTTGTATTTATTTTAACCAGGTCTGTATGCAGTTGTCTTATATCTTCCTGTAGGTTACTGGAAGTCATGTCTGAAGGTTGCAATGTTTTTTTGCTGAACAGCTGCAGAACTCTTCCCAGTCAGTGTTTCTTCCTCACTTTTTGTAGCTGATTTTGTTCCAGATCTTATGTATTACTTTATTCCTGACATCCGGGCAGTGCACTCACTAGCCAGTTACTGAAGTTTACCTATAAACACAAGTCTCCTGGCCTTCTTTGCTGAGTTTCTGTTTTCACACTGGGAAAGCTACAAATAAGCTGCTATTTAATGGTCAGCCATCTTGGAAGTCCCCTCCATAAAGCCACATTGATTCATATCTATCAATTTTGGCATCACCTTTGTCATTCTTTTATCCAGTATAGACACACATTTTATAATCATGGTGGGTCTATATGAAGCTGGATGTGATGGGTCTTTACCATCTTTAAATATTACAGCCACCACAGCTTTCTTCCAGGGTGTTGGTGCTTCTCCTCTTTTTTAAAATACAGTTAAACAAAACCTTCCAGATCTTTATCACTTTCTTCCCATCTAGCTTAAATTCATCATAATTTCTAATACTTTATTGTATTATCTATTATCTAACTACAATTCAGACTGAACTCCCTAACAGAAAAGGAGAATAGTTAGTAACAGAAGCAAGGTACACACTCCTCTAAACTCTTGACATTGTTAGAAAGTAGTAATGTCAAGTATACCAAAATGTACAAGCAAGAAAAAGAAAGAGGTTAATCACAATGTCACACAAGATAGTACCAAGGAATATTAGAAATATGAGATAAAAGAATTACAGCAGTTATTTAGAAAGGTGCTCAAAATAATCATAGTTAGTCTGTAGACTATTACAACTAATCATCAGCAAAACAAGGATATCTTAAGTATGAAAGCAATAGTTGTAAGGCTTGGGGTGGCTAAGCACTCTGACCAAGTGCAAAAATGGCTACAAAGTCATAACAGTACAGGAAACCCTATTGCCTCAACATAGGGTGTGCTTGGCATACTAAGGACATAATAAAGACAAGATACTGTCCAGAGAGAAACATGACTGCTGAAACTGGCATGAAATGCATCTGAATGGTCAACAAGTAAATATAGTAATGCAGGAAGAGTTACAGCACTAATCTCACATACTACCATTACCTGCAGACAAAAAACACAAAAAAGTCAAATTACATATAAAATACCATAAAGCTTTATCTATATAAATATCACCTGACAAGTGCAATGGCATGCTGAAGCAACTGTGATCAAGCAGGCTCAGAAAAAAAGTTTTGATTATTCATTGTGCTTATCTCCATACAGTGGTAAAACTCAAATAAGAAGCATTTCATATTCAAAAAACTTGACAGTGCTCTAAACCAGCAGTCAGAATCAAAGGAATTAATACAAAGCAGGATGCTAGACATAATATCTAAATGTAGTTTCAGCAGTGCAATAAGACAACTAAATAGTATTAATCCGATTGTATAAAATAATTCAGTTGATATAAAATGAGCCAATAAGCTTAAGCATTCAGACATGACAACAAAATTCATCAGAGTATCAGTAGCACATCAAGCCATAATCAAACTTTACAACAAAAGGTAGAAACTGTTGCAGAAAAAAGGAAAATCCCAGGATGCAATAAAACTCCCTTACCAGCTTCAGTAAGAAACTGAGATCCCTCATAAAATCCTCCAAAGCTAGTTATGAAAATAAAATTGCCAAAGATTCCAAAAACAACCACAAGGCATTCTATAACTATGTCAAGAATCTAAATGGCAATGCTCAGATCTGCTCTGAGCTAAAACAGATTGGCATTAAATATACTAATCCCAAGGATATTGCCAATATCCTGGAAGATTGATTCAGTGCCAACTTCACCCCCCTCTCACCCCCTAAATGGCCCATCTCAATACCGGAAGATTGCCAAATTCCAGTAATAACGGCCACACAGGTAAAAAATGCACCCTCCAAAGCTAAGAGTACAGCATCCATGGGACCAGATGACATCCTGGGCTGCGTACTACATGAACTACAATATAAACTGGCACATCACCTAAGTGTCATGTTTAATCATAGCCTCACCTCAAGTTTTGTGCCCACTGAGTGACGTAGAGCTACATTTATCCCACTCCACAAGGGGGGATCCACTTTGGATCCCAGAAACTACCGTCCCAATAGTCTGACAAGCCTTATCTGCAAGGCCATGGAGCGTATTACCATGGAACTTATAAACAAAGACATTGGCAACCTTCAAACACTGGACCCCACCCAGTTTGGGTTTGTGAAGGGCCGATCTTGTCTCCTGAACCTGATTGACTTCTTCGAATCAGTCTCCAGAGCCATGGACAAGGGTAAAGTGGTCCACACAGCCTATCTAGACCTTGCCAAGGCTTTTGACACCATCCCCCCACTCTGGAATCATAGATAAACTTACTAAGCTGGGCATTAATCCCTACGTCACCCAATGGGTTGCTAACAACTGCCTTACTGATAGAACCCACACTGTAAAAGTAGCCGACTCCAAATCCAGCTCCAGACAAGTGAAGTACCTCAGGGTTCAGTCCTGGGACTATTCTTGTTTGGCATCTACTTCTCTGAAGTACAGGCCAACACTAAGGGACTCTGTCTAACAAAGTTCGCAGATGACTGCAAACTGGGAGCCATTATTGAATCCCCAAATGATGTGGATACTCTACAAAAGAGCCTTACAGAAACAGATGCTTGGTGCCAGAGCCATGGGCTCAAGCTCAATGCCAAGAAATGTATAGTTATCCCCTTTGGGAAAAAACATGTATCCGTGAATTACCATATAGGTGGCAGCACACTAAACACCGAAAGTGTGATAAGAGACTTAGGGACACAGGTGGACAGTGGTCTCACCTTTGATAACCACATCGCCACAACAGTCAGAAAATCCTTCTATGTGGCACACCTCATCACTAAGGGCTTTTCATCCAGAAAAAAGGAGGTCATTGTCCCACTGTACTCATCCCTCATTAGACCCATTATAGAATACAATGCCCCATTTATTATGTACCTCTCAAGACATCTGCAACAACTGGAAAGGCCACAGAAATACCTTACTAAAAGAATCACAGGCCTAAAGCAGATGCCCTACGCTGACCGCCTTAAAAAACTCCAGCTATACTCTGTCACATATCGTCTACTCAGAGGCAATCTCTGCTTAACATACAAGGCCATGTCAAACCCAAAGTTGTTGGACATGCTACACTTAAAGAAATCCCAATCCCTCAGAGCCACATGCTCCAGGGAACTAAACCTTGTCATCACAATAAATAAACATGCTGGAGGGATAGGTTCCTGACCCAGAGACTCCCCATACTCTGGAATAGATTGCCCATACATGTCAAGCAGAGTGCCTCTTTGGCCGTCTTCAAAAGGAACCTTGACGACTGGATGGGAGAAAGGAAATTCTCCCCAGGGATCACGTCAGTCACCCTGCTAAATAGGGGTCCAGGGAAGTAAATAGTGTGGGAAGAAATAGCCAGGGAATTGTTATGGCTAGGCTTGTATAGGCCCTAGGGCTGATAGCCTAGTACCAACCTATGAACCTATGAAGTATTAATCCCATTCAGTATGTGACAATGAATTGCCTCAGTAGTTCGTCAGGACATTATAACATAAAGCACATAGACATGTAAAGGATTTTGAGACCACCTAGGATGTAATGGCTTACCCTATTTCCAAGTCCTTGTGGGTGTGTGTGGGTGTAAGCAGCCAGAGGCAGTAGCCTGTTTTACCACAGGAAATATTAAGCCTCCCACCTGTGGATCTTGCTACCATGGTGGCTTTGAGTATCCATTGCTGCCTAGCTTTAGAGGGGCACTTAAGACTCATCTTTTTGGCACAGCATTTGATGGGGCAGTGTGAATAAAATGATTAATCTTATTAATTGTCTGACACATAAGACAATTTGATGGGGCAGTGTGAATAAAATGATTAATCTTATTAATTGTCTGACACATAGACATTTAAGTTTTAATTTATGTTGTTAGTAACTTCTGTGCTACTGGTGATATGTGTTATATAACCATAAAAAGTGTAGAAGTTTCTCCTGAAAATAAAACAGAAAAGAAACCGTTAGTAATGATGCTGGAAAATCAACTTTCTCATCTGGCAACCAGTAACCAATTCCTCCTACTCCCTCTCTTACAAGAAACAAGTACAAGCACTAACCTCATGGAAAATTGAGGTAAAGCAGGCTCCAAGGATATCCCTTGATCAGTACAGAATAAAAGCAAAAACCAAGTGATGTAGAGCTCCAAGTGTACATAAAAAAGTCCTTTTCTGTCTTCCTCCCCGGTATACTCTGAATATCATGGTCTACAGTTCAACACAAAATGTAAATCTGTGTTTGATAAGCATTCATGGATGTGATCTGAACTCATCTAAAGTTTTTCTAATACCATGCACAACAGAATACTGATTTTACATGTTTATTTTAGTTACTTGCTAAGCAACCACCTACTAAATACCAGGATTGCTTTACAGGGGCAAGCCATCAGCACTAATTGGTTAAGTGACTAGATCAGAGTCACAAAGGAAGAAAATGGAGACCAAGGAGAACAGACCCTTGTCAGCATGATGAATTTCATCAAGTCATATTCATGAATACTCTGCGCTTAACTGCTACAGCTGGAAAAGTTAAAGACAGGTTTCTTAGAAATGAACAGGTCAGAGCCAGGCCTAACTATAGTGCAAAGGACAACTAGATGACGGTAAAGAAAGACATCTCCTCTGCCTATCCAATCCAACCACAAAACCAAGAGGTAGAAGCTAAGATTTCTGAAAATAAGATTCTTACAGAGAAAGATGAAGCTGCTGTCTGAACCTTGTTGAGGGCAATCCTTCACTTTAACAAAAATATCTAAGACCTTAATCAAATGCTGATTACCTAAGCAATAAAGTAAACTACAACTTTATTAAACACTAATAAATCAGTTAAAAACAATGTTAAGTAACAGGTTCAAAGTAGGAAACGTTATTTGTTCCTGGCATCTTAGCCTTTTAACTTATAGGGAGGCAAAACTTGTGAAATCACAGATAAAATACTTAAACGAGACAACAGCAAAAAAGACAACCAATAGTATTCAATAAATTATGAAAAGTACATGTTTAAAGAAAAGTAGTTATCAGAACGTCTCCAGTGAATCACAGGAGAGCAAACTAAGTTTATAGTAAAAAAAAGAAATACACTAATTGAGATAAATGAACCACTGGAAATAAAAAGTGAAAATGTGAAAATGTGTAACAGCAAACACCAGTGGAATAAAACAGTGCCCGGAGTTATAAAAAACAGTTTATTCGCTCATAAAATTAAAATGTAGGCAATTTCACATCTGCTTCATCAGAGCTTCTACAGAAAATGAATGAACTAGCATGCTTATATATGCAAACATCAAAGTGAGGCAAACAGGTTGAACCAATCACTTGAAGCAATATATTAAACGAAGCATAAATGTAGCATATGCATAATAAAAAACAACCAACCTATATAGAAGGTAAAATCACTCAAACATTCTGGAAAAATGTGTCAATACACTTTTGAAGCAAATAATATAAAAAGCAATATAAAATAATGCAACAGTATACATATAATATATAAAAGAAATGTATATAAATAAAAAATGTGTATAAGGTTGAAGGTTCCGTCTGTACTGGTATATCTAGGAAACCCTATTATAGGAATTCCCTGTTGCATTGAGATAGCATGCATCCATCACGTGTGTTTAAGAATATAGTTAAGGGACAGGGGTTGAGAGCCTCTAGGCTGAATGGGACAGATGTTGGTTTTAAATCTGAGTTGTTATGCTTAAAAGGCAAGCTGACTGATAGAGGCTATAAAAAAAGAGGTTGATGGTATACTTTGTAGCATACCTCCACTTAGATCCAGTATAGCCAGAACGATCTACTCTGAGCACTCCACTGATTCCAATGGTAGGAGACCAACTCCCATTAGACCTACTAATATCTCTGTTCTAACTTACACTACTGACACTAGGATGACAATGAATGCTATTAAGAGACACTGGAACATATTAACAACTGACCCCAACATCCAGAGGCTTGTAGGTGGCACTCTCAGATTACTATATAAGAATAAGAAAAATCGAAAAAGATTATTATGCTATCCAGATAACCAAAACCCGGTGTGTCTGAGTGTGGAGTCAGTACATTGGCATGTGGAGCATGTAATTTTTTTAACTATGTAGACAGTAGTGGGAGTTTTCAACATCCTGATAATGGATGTAGGTTTAATTTTAAGGTGCACACAACCTGTCTGACTCCACATGTGGTCTACCTTGCCAGCTGCATGGTCTGCCAAGCATTTTATATAGGCAAGATGGATAGACCACTGATAGACAGGATTGGGGAGCATTTATACAGTATCCATTGTGCTTCTGCCAACAATGCCTTGTCCAAACATGTTATGACCACTGATGCAAGACACTCTTAAGTTCATGGTGATTGACAGGATAAACCCCAACGTGGTGGTGATATCAGAAACTTTACTGAAACGAGGGAGGTTAACTGGATGATTAGGTTAAGAGCAGATCAGGGCAGTGGTCTTAATGAAAAAGTCCCATTAAGACCCATTCATAAGGGACGAAGCCTTAGAAAGTGATCACTGCTGAGAGTTATTAAAATATATATAATGCCATTATACATATTTATTTATATACATTTCTTTTATATATTATATGTATATTGTTGCATTATTTTATATTACTTTTTATAATATTTGCTTCAAACAGATTAGTACTGAAAGTGTATGGACACATTTTTCAGGAATGCTTGAGTGATTACTTCCTATATAGGTTGTTTTATTAGTTTAATTGTTTTTTTTATTATGAATATGGCACATTTATTTGTGGTTTAATATAATGCTTCAAGCGATTGGTTCAACCTGTTTGCCTCACTTTGATTGATGTTTGCATATATAAGCATGCTAGTTCATTCATTTTCTGTAGAAGGTCTGATGAAGCAGATGTAAAAGCACTTACCTTTTTAATTTTATGAGCTAATGTTTTTTTATAACTCCTGGCACTGTTTTATTCCGCTGGTGTTTGCTGTTTCACATAATATAAGTTTATACCAAGACCATTTTCCTTAAAATGTGTGCTATGCTAAGGTAAATTTCACTCTCAGAGCTAGAAATCGGTGCTCTTTAACTCACTTAAAGGAGAACAGCACTCACAGATACAAAAAACATGTTTATTTCATCATGGTTTGGTGTTTCCTACATTTTAATACCACTCTGGGACTATTTACAGGTTTTTAAATATTTTTATATGTAATTCCTGAGTCTGACCACATGGGGTCTGGCATATTGAAGTAATTCTGATTTAGTCTGCCTCTAGATATCCCAACATGCAGTGCTCATCTGTAAAAGGTTATATCACGCAGGCCTCTTTCTTCCTAAAGTTGCTGTCATTGCACTGATTTTACATGCACACCCTGCTGTCTTTCAGTCAGTTAGAAGTAACATTTCATGCCGTTCAATGACTACTTAAAACACAAACAGTGCAAATGTCACAGAACAGACTTTCAAAGTGTTTTTTACTATTGCTTCTTTTAGAATGGATAAACTGCATTTTTATGTGAAGCCTGAATAGTAATTGTATTACTTTAACTCATCTCCCATCCCTCTTCACACCTAACTTCCCTAGCTGTCAAAGTTGTTGTTGTTGTTGTGTCTTTCAGCTTTTCCCGGTTAGCGGTCGCCACAGCGGAACTCCGGTCCGCTAATGATTGGTAGTTGATTTTTACGTGCCGAGTTACCAGCCCTGATGCACAACCTTCAACGAAGGTACGCCCATTCACGCATGTCTCCATGCAGAAGACGCTCTAGCTGAGAATCGAACTGGACAGCGTCTTACTGTGAGGCGACAACGCTACCGCAGCACCACCACCACGTCCCTGCTACCTGCTGTGATTGACAGCTTACTGCAGGAGACTTGACTCATGTACTGCTTCCTTGTTCTATTCTTTACTTTCTGTATGGGTAGGGGAAGGACCAGGGAGCTGTGATGTCACAGCATGGGTGGGTTTTTAGGACAGCCATGGTGATGTCAGTTTGGGGGAGGCAACTGGACAGAAAACTACTTGTATTCAGTGGCCTTGATGACATCAATGAATTGTAGACTGCAGCAATGGCGGGATAAAAGTTTTTTAAAAGTGAAACCACCACAGTACAGTAAGGTACTCCTCTAGTGGAGAGAAACAGTCAATTTAAAATATTTTAAATGCTGTGTTGTTGTTTATTCATAGCAGGTACAATAAATGGGGAGAAAAGGGACAAAGAAGTTGAATAGAATCTGACTGCTGTCCTTTAAGTAAAGAGGCTGACAGAACAAGAACAGCCAACCTGTAAATATAATGTTTATGGAAAATGTGTACATGCCTTTATCTACCATTTACTATGGAATAAAATGCAGTAGCCTGGAAGGGTAAACTCAGGAAGTTAGAGCCTCACATACAGGATCATTTAAAAGCAAGACCTGCAAATGCAAAATGAGAGAATACAGGTGGGTCTAACCCCTTAGTGTGCATTATACCTTGAGGAAGTACATATTTCCAGATCTGAAAAAGCCACCCACTTTTCTCTTGGTTATAAGCATGTTTTCAGGAAGTCCTGTGAGAAACAAATGTTGCTATGAAAGTACTATTGCTTTCTTTTTGAACTGCAGAGACAAGGAGGCTAATAATTTGGTTTCTGGATTACCGAACAAACTTCTATTTTTATATATGTTCTTCCACTACTGTCTTTTTTTGGAAGTTATACCGATAGCAGCTGAGCAGAGGCTTGTCAAGTTTTAGTTTGCGAAAGTACCTCTGCTGCCAACTAGAAACCATATTGGGGCTAAAAATTCTGTATCATGCTGTTTCTGTTTTGCTCCAGGTTTGGTTGATTGGTGCCTGCAGCTATGGATGAATTACTGGAGAAAAATCAAGATGGTGTAGATGCAATAACAGTAGATTACGGTCTCTGAAGAAACTAGCCAGGGAGGATAAACTTAAATCATATTTAGAGATGACCCGTTCTGTTCATAAATTTGTTCTGCAAACTACCCAAAAACAGAAATGGGGATAGTTGGGATTAACATGGCTAGGCTTGTAAAGGTTCTAGGGTTGCTAGCCTAGTAATCTCCTATGAACCTGTGAAGATGTTGATGTTGATAAATCTGTAAGTACACAGATACACGACTTAAAGCACAGTCTGAAGTTCTAGCTTCAACCTGAGTGCAGCAGTAAAGTATAAATGTTAGCAATATTAGCAGCACACAGATGTAAGAGAGCTTTGCATGGCAATATAAGACAATTGAGTTCTACAAACTGAGCCCAAGACATCTGACAAGTTAGTAACTTTAAAAAAGTATAGGAAGGGAACACATAACTTGTAACTTAGACTGCAAAACACACTTTTAATAAATTAAATAAGCTCTTTTGTCTCACTTAAATTTACAAGACTTCAGATAAAACAATTTCTAAAATCACTCTATTATATAACTTGATAAAATCATAACTGCCAAGGTCCAATCAACTAAATTTAAACATTTAAAGAGACACTAACACTTTTATGTTATCACATACCACTTAACACTTTTTACAAAATAAACAATTAAGAATTGCATATATTTTTACGTCACATACTCTTATTCTACACACACAAGTCAAATTATCATAATAAAGATATAAATAATCTATTATGCATACTTATAAGCCTACTATAACTTATCTAGATTGTGCTTTTAATGTTAATAGGTAGGAAACTGAAATTACTCAATTTAAGACTGGCCAGTTCTCAACATTCAAGCATAGCTGCCAATATAGGTCCCTTTTTCCAGGAATACTGTCCACAACCCTTCAAATTAGATGTTATTTTTTGAGGATTGAAAATTTAAACTCAAGTCCTGGATTTTCCTATACATGCCTATACAGAGCATGAGCAACTTCTTGTTTTCTTAAATCATATGTATGCACATAAATTCTATCTTTTAACTTACACTCTGTCTTTTCTATGTAAAATCCAGGACACATTTGGCATAATACTACATAAACTATACTAGATGTTTCACAACTGTATCTTCCCTGTACCTTAAAAACTTGATCCTTTATTACAAAAAATTCCCCTATGTGAATAAATTTACAGTGCTTACATTTACTCATTCTATTGTACTTTGATCTAATGCTAGTCGGCAGTTTCAAAAATACTTCATAAATTCTTTCCCTTTCTATACACAGTTTGAGGTGTTTTACAACCTTTTCTTTCACCATTACATCATCGTTCATTACAGTCCAATTTTTATTTAAGATCCATTTTATTATATTACTATCTAAGGTAAAAGTTGTGATGAAAACATTCTTATATCTTTTATCTAAAGGTGATTCCACCCATTCAATAACTACATTATTCGATTCTGATCTATGTATCAAAATTGAGGTAAAGTGGTTGTTCTCTCTTTTTCTTATAACTTCATGCATTAAAATCATCTACTACTGTTTCCGGACACCCTCTTTTTAAAAACATTTCCTTCAAAAGGTTACAATCTTCTAAAAAAATGATCATCAAATGATGACATTTGAGCTGCTTGCACAAACTGTCCCTCTATGACTACTCTTTTTTGTACCATGGGGTGAGAGCTGGTATAGTGTAAACATATATTTGAGTATGTCCATTTTCTATATATTCTGGAAATATAACATTTATTGATTTTATCCTTAGCTAACCATACATCTAAATATGCTACCCCTTCATCCTCTATTTCATGTGTGAAAATGAGGAAATCAGTACTTTTATTAATATAGTCCAAGAACAATGTTAATTTTTCCTTTTTGTCTTTCAAAACTATAAACATGTCATCCAGGTATCTTGTATATGACCTACATGATTCCCTAAATTCACTATTAGCCAAAACATGTTTTCCCATTGAATCATAATATTCATGAATAAAGACCCACAAGGGGACCACATCACTACAACTTTCTGTTGCAGAAAAAAATGACCTCCAAATAAGATAAAATTATTTTTACTACCATCTCTAATAGTTCCTCATACAGATTAATGTTTTTCTTGTGGAACCCCCTTATTCAAGAGATATTCAGTAAACCATTGAACCCCTATTTGATGTGGTATCAGTAAAGATCTGTAAAGATCTTTTACATCCATTGTAATAAAAATATCACCATTATATTCCAAACCATTAATTTTACTTCAAAGGTCCCATGAGTCTTTCCAGATAAATTGCTCCTGTTGCACTAATTGTTTTAATTTCTCATCTAATAACCTAGCACAAGAATATGTAATGGAGCCACAAGCATCAAATATTGGTCACATAGGGGGATTGTACAAGTCTTTATGAATTGTTGGCATGCCAAAATGTATTGGTATAACAGGGATTACAATATTCAAATAGTTATATTAATTAGAAGTTATGTACCTACCATAACGTTCCATGTTAGTTGTCTTCTTCTCACCTTCTTTCTTGCTGGATGGGTTCGGAGCCGAACCTCGGCTCCGACTCGGCCACTCTAAAAGCTCAAGAGCTAGTTCCACCGGCTCGAGGCTCCCCTATATCCCACAATGCTAGGCGGTAACTCCTCAGATCTCATTTGTAAGCTAGGCCCAGCTAGAAAAGTTCCATTATATGGAAAAAAGGTAACCCACCTCTATAGGCTGACTGTAAGGTGTCCTAAACCTAACAGAGGAAAACATATATATATATATATATATATATATATATATATATATATATATATATATATATAGAGGTGGTAAAGCATGGGAGAAAGGATAAAGGTCACAAAACAAACTCCTCTAGGTCTGTCCAGGCTAGGGGGAAGGAGGGTGGGATGCAAGAAAGAAGGCGAGAAGAAGACAACTAACATGGAACGTTATGATAGGTACATAACTTCTAAATGTTAAGTTGTCTATCTCGCCTTCATTCTTGCTGGATGGGACCACGTCCCTAGCACCTTGTCCCGGGTGGCCTATCGGAACAGACTCTTGAGCACAGTGGAACCAAAGTGGGCTCGGTCCCTAGAGGCCAAGTCCAACTTATAATGAGAAATGAAAGTATGGGGAGAAGCCCAAGTAGCTGCAGAACAAATCGAATCAATAGGCAGTCTGTCTTGGAAAGCTATAGATGTAGCTAAAGCTCTAGTTGAATGAGCCCTGGGTTTGGTTGGCAACTGTTGATGTCTGATCTCATACACAAAGGTAATCAATGAAGTAAGCCATCTAGAAAGAGATACCTTAGAAATTGGAAGGCCCATTCTACCTTCTGCATAGGAAACAAACAGTTGATCAGACTTCCTAAATTGTTTGGTCCTGTCTAAATAGTACCTAAGTTGGCGATGAACGTCTAACCAATGTAATTTTTGTTCTGATCTGTTCGAATAGTTAGGAAAGAACACAGGAAGATCAATGGTTTGATTCAAATTTGCCGGTGAAGCTACCTTAGGCAAAAAGGACGGGTTAGTACGTAAGGACACCCTATCCTTATGAAACAAAAGATAAGGGGATCGACTACACAGAGCATGGTGTTCAGAGACTCTTCTGGCTGAAGTAATAGCTACTAAAAATTTTCCAAGAAGTAATTTCATTGAGCATGAAGCCGCAGGTTCAAAGGGGGGAAGAATTAAGGACGCCAGAACCAAGTTGAGATCCCATTGAGGAGGAGGATCCCTGATAGGTGGTTTGAGGAGAAAAACTCCCTTTAAAAAGGCTTTGCAGAGTTTGTGAGACATAATGGAGGACTCTGAGACTCCAACATGAAAGTTAGATATAGCTGCCAATTGAACTTTGATGGTAGATGGAGACGAACCTGAGTGGAAAAGTTCGGCTAGAAAATCTAAAACTGATTGAATGGAAGCAGTGAAAGGATCTATATCCTTTGAATGCGCCCAACAGGAAAAACGTTTCCACTTACTATGATAAATCTTCCGAGTGGAAGATTTATGAGAGGCTATCAAAATATCTCAAACTGAGTGAGATATTAGAGGAAGCCTGGCTAGAGTTGGAATTGGAGAAACCACGCTGTGAGGTTCAGAGAAGGGAGGGAGTGGTGCAACTGACCCGACTGATGGGTCAAGAGGTCTGGAACTGGGTCCAGATGCCAGGGTTGCTCCAACAGATAACGGTGAAGAAATGGGAACCAAACCTGTCGAGGCCAGTAAGGGGCAATGAGGATCATGGAAGCTTTCTGAGCGATGGCTTTCTGTATTAGTTGAGATCAGTGGGAAGGGAGGAAAAGCATACAGAAGTCCCCGGGGCCAATCGTGGACTAGAGCGTCTCTGCTGGGATGGCCTGGTTGGGGAAAGAGGGTGAAATAATCGTCGCACTTGCTGTATTGGGGAGTAGTGAAAAGGTCGCAGCAAGGCCGGCCCCACTTTCGAAAAACTTTGTCCAACACTGAATTCTTCAGAGACCACTCGTGAGGCATAAGAATAGCTCTGCTCAATTTGTCCGCAATCACATTGGACTTCCCGGGAATGTGCGTTGCTAACAGAAACCACTGAGAAGAAATTGCCCATTGCCACAGTCTGAGTGCCTCTCGACATAGGGGGTAGGATCTGGTTCCGCCTTGTTTGTTGATGTACCACACTACAGACATATTGTCTGTCTGAATTGCTATAGTTCCTTTGGGAAGAGAGTCTTGTAGGGCTTGCAACACTAGAAGCACTGCTCTCATCTCTAGGACATTTATGTGCAAGTGGCGTTCGAAAGGTTGCCACATGCCTTGGACCGTTCTGCCCTGGTAATGCCCCCCCCACCCGATCAGGGAGGCATCCGTTGTCAGTGTAGCAACCGGAGGGGGAGGAACAAAGGGTCTTCCTAGGAAGAGCTGGGGGGATGTGATCCACCAAGAAAGATGATTCCTGCACGATTGTGTTATCGTAATGGAATGGGACATTGGAAGTTGTTGGTATGACCATTGTGTGAAGAGCATCCATTGTAAGATTCTCATGTGGAATCGGGCTAAAGGAAGGAGAGGGATAGCAGCCGCCATTATCCCTAAGACCTTCAGGATCAGTCTGACTTTGATTTTGTTGCTCTGCAAGACAAGAGAGACTTGTCTGTGTATGTCTGCTATTCTCTGCTCTGTGAGTTTGGCTGACATGTTGACTGTGTCTAGATTTGCGCCTACGAAGGTAATAACATGACAAGGCGACAAGACAGACCTTTCGTAATTTATTGAAATGCCTAGTGTTTGACGTGTGAAAGGTGTAGTCTCTGGCAAGAAGCAGAAGATGCTTGGTGGGGGCTGTAAGGAGCCAGTCGTCTAAATACAGAAACACTTGGAATCCTTGTCGTCTCAGATGAGAGGCGACCACTGCCATGCATTTGGTAAACACTCGGGGGGCTGTAGTGAGTCCAAAGGGCAGGGCCCTGAATTGGAAATGACTGGCTCCCAGCCTGAAGCGGAGGAATCTCCTGGAGCGTCGGCTCATTCTGATGTGATAGTACGCATCCTGGAGATCTATAGAGCACATCCAGTTGTCCCGCCCCAAAAGGGGTAGAATGGACTGCAGCGTGACCATCCGAAATTTTGTTTTCTTGACAAACTTGTTCAAGTTGCTGAGATCCAAAATGGGTCTCCAGTCCCCTGTTTTCTTTGGAACCAAAAAGAATTTGGAGTAGATTCCGGATCCTTGTTGGTCTGCTGGAACTGGTTGAATGGCTCTTTTTGCAAGCAGCTTTGAAATTTCTAGTGCTGCTTGCTCCCTTTGACTGGGTGGAACGTCTGGAAGGGATTTTTTTGATTGCTTTGGAATGCGAAAGAATGGGATTCTGTAGCCTTCGGAAATGATAGACTGTACCCACTTGTCTTGAGTTAGGGATAGCCAGGCTTCTGGGTACAGAGATAATCTTCCCCCGACTGCCTCCGAAGGTGGACAGTCGGGCAACACCTCAGGGATGCTGAAAAGGCTTGTCGGAGAAGGTTTCTCGACTGCCCTGATTCTGCGGGCCCCCTCTGCCTCTAGGATGGCGTCTACCATTATTGTTCGCCCCTCTGCCTCTAGAGGGGAACCGACTCTGTGCGTCAGGCAAAGCTCCTTGAGATTGTTTGCGGAACCACATCTTTCCCCCTTTCTGGCCTTTGGGGTAAGGCCTAGGAGTAGAAAAACGGACTCCCACGGCAGAGAGAGTCTTGCCTTCAGTCTCGCACCTAGTCAGGGTTTCCTTCACTTGAGGACCAAAGAGGGATGATCCATCAAATGGGGAGTTAGTGAAGGACACCTTGAAAGGGTCCGCAAAATTACATAGCCGCATCCAGGCGTGCCAACGTAAGGCCACACCTGTACCTGCTGCTCTACTCGCTCCATCCGCTGCATACGAAAGGAGGTGCATGGAGGAGTTAACTATTGAGTTGAGGGTAGCCAGCTGAGAGTTCATCCTATCCTGAAAACCCACAGCTGTTGGATCCTTTAATATTTCACTCACTTCCTTGAGCAAATCTCTCTGGAGACGAGTGAAATGACACAGGTAATTCAGCGAGCGCATAGAAAAGGTCGCTGACGAGAACATCTGCTTCCCGTACCTGTCCATAGTCCTAGACTCCTTGTTAGGAGGATGGACAGGCACTGAAGGATCAGCTAGCTCCTTCTTGGTGGCCACAGCCACCATAGCATCCACAGAGACGCCTTTGGTCAATAATTCTTTGTCCTTGGGGGCAGTGATAAATTTTGATGGTCTCCTGGGGGTGGGGTCCACAGAGTCAGGAGCTGTCCAGGCCTTCTTTGCCACCACCTGCATAAGGGGGTCAAAGAGAGGGGACACCCAGGAGGTGGAAGGGCGAGAGCCAAATGCCTCAAGATACACCGATTCATCCTCTGAAGGGTTGAGGGCTGGCCAATTCCCCCTCTGTTTTAAGATCTCGAGGATGTCTGCAAAGGAGACATGTTCAGAGGGGGAATGAGGGGAACCTTCAGAATCCTCTAAATCAGTGTCAGAGGTGACAGACTCAGGGGAGTCGATGTTCTTCCTCTTGCACTGCCTCTTCCTAGGAGGCTCTCCTACCGGGTCAGGAGAGGCCTCGGAAGAGGAGATCCCCACTGGGGATACTTGAGGAGCTGGCTCTCTACGATCCGGGAGTGAGCAGAAATCACCGGAGGCACCGTGGAGGGAGGGGCAGATGGAGCCGACTGTGGAGTTGAACCAGGTTCTAACACGCTCCTCATGACCTCGAAAGCACCCCTGTCAGGCAGAGCCAGAGGTCTCCGCTCCGAAAAGCTGGAAACCTCCCCCAGCACCGACAGTGATGGCTCCGAGGCCGATGTCGGAGCCGATCTCACCAGCGCCGAAGCACCGAGAGGGAGAGCGGGGTCGGACAAGGGTCCGATGCCACTCGCCCCCTCGGAGCCGACGAGGGAAGTCCGGCGCCGAGATTCCTCCAAGGAAGATATCGGAGCAGACAACGGTACCGAAGACAACGGTATCGGTTCCGACGCAGCCACAGTCTCGGGTCCGAGCCACCCCGGCTCCGAACTCAAAGGAGTCAGAGGAGGAACATTCTGAGTGATGGGATTAGCCATCGACTGTTGAGTCGGGCTTTGAAGCATCTGGGCCAGTGCCTCGGACTTAAGAAGTCGACTCACTACCCTCTGAAGGTCATGATCTGATAGTCTCGACGACCTAGAGGAGTGAAATCTATGGCTCCGTTCAGACAACAATGGTGATACTGGAGCCGAATGAATGGAGCCGATAGATGGTGACCGTGACCTTTTTCTGGAGGTCGGTTCCGACAATCTGATCGGAGCCGACTCACCGGTGTCTACCTCGGCTCCGGCCGGAGCCAAGGAAATAGTAGAGACATGAGTTCGAGAATCATCTGCTCCAGCCGGAGCCGATGTTCGAACAGCCTTCGAAGCCCCAGAAGACGACTCAGATACCGGAGCCGATGGTCTGGTAAGGCTTCGAGGGTTTCCCCGAAGATTGAGTCGGGGGACCCTCAGGCTTCAATAAGCCCCTTAGAATGAGCTTATTTTTACACTCCTGCAGGACTCTAGGGCTGAAGCCATGGCAAACAGCACATGAGTCCTGCAGGTGCAAAGGTCCCAGGCAGTATACACAAGAAGTGTGACCGTCTGTCAGAGACATCTTCTGACAGCACGAGTCACACTTTTTAAAGCCTGAGACCTTTGATTCTTTAGACATCTCTAAAGAAGAAAAGTGTAATCACACACTCACACATACACACCGATTACACTTATAAAATATTAAATTAAACTAGTAAGTAATTTAGAAAATTAAATCCCTACAAAAACACAGTCACTCCAACTACGAGGAAGGGAGGGACTGGGCCTAAAAGCCCAAGGGAAGAACTCTAGTGAGTTTTGGAAAAGAAGGGGAAAAATTTGGACAGGAATGGTAGGAAACTACCTAATTTAGAAAATTATGAAGAAAAACTGACTTAAAAGGGGGTCTATCTAAAAAAAAAACTTAGTCTTAACAACTAAGCTGACGAGCTGGTTGAAGAGCACCTCGATCGCTATAGCGGCAAATGAGATCTAAGGAGTTACCGCCTAGCATTGTGGGATATAGGGGAGCCTCGAGCCAGTGGAACTAGCTCTCGAGCTTTTAGAGTGGCCGAGTCGGAGCCGAGGTTCAGCTCCGAACCCATCCAGCAAGAATGAAGGCGAGATAGACAACTTAACATTCAATATTTATTTGCTGCTCAATGAACATATCACTTAGCTGGTTCGTTTTTTTTTTTTTTTATAAGCAACATTCAACTCATTTCTAGAAACATGTCTACAATTGTCTTCCCATAATATCATTAACATTCTATTTAAATATTCTGATTTTTCCACTATAACTAGCCCACCCCCTTACTGGGCTTCATTATGCTTCTATTACCAATTCTTAATGATTCCAGCATATTTCTTTCATCTGCTGTAATATTTTGAACATAATTGTAATTACAATTAAACATGTTTTTATTATAAAGGTATTTCTTTAGATTATTTATATATTTATTATGATTATTTGACTTGTGTGTGGGTAGAATAAGAGTATGTGATGTGAAAAATATATACGATTCTTAAATTTATTTTGTAAAAGTGTTTTAAGTGGTGTGTGGTAAGAAGAAAGTGTTCGTGTCTCTAAATGTTTAAATTTAGTTGCAGGGGCTTGGCAATCATGTGATCTTATCAAGTTTATAATAGAGTGATTTTCAAAACTGTTTATTATCTGATGAAGTCTTGTAAATTTAAGTAAGATGAGAGTGCTTATCTAATTTATTAAAAACGTGTTTTGCGGCCTACATTACAAGTTGCAAATTTCCTTCTTGTACTTTTTTTATAGTTTGGCTTGTCTTGTGGTTTCCAAGTTAGTGACTTTAGAACTTTTATTACTTCATGATACAATGTTTAATAATGAATTGTTTACTACAAAAGTTAAAACTGCAGTAGGCAAAGTACCTTCTTCTCGGAATCAAAAGTCAGCAAGAAATGTGCCAATTTGCTTTTAATGTGGGGAGAAGGATTGTATTGCTAAGGTCTGTGCTGCTGATAATTGAAGAAAATACTGCCAGGAGGAAAGTAAAAATGAAATGGATGTATTAGATGAAGTTGTACCTTTGGAAAGTGACATAACTACAATTAGAATAACTGAGTCAGTCTTGTGTCACTGTGTTATAACCCCGCTAGTAAAGTGTACTGTAATCACAAGATGTAGAGGGCTGCTGAGTCATGTGACCATTATGACTTGGCAGTTCCTACCCTAGACTGTACCTCCCATCTTGATGTGGGCTATGCAATTCATGCCAAACTGCATCTGCAGGGGTTGTCTATTTCAGAGGAGAGGGAGATGCCCAGTAATGAATCTCTCCAACTTTGTTTTATTGATCAGCTGAAGTAGGTTTAGAGCTTTGTCTGTGGTATTTATGAGACTGTTTGAGTTATGAAGGTACAATAGATCCTGGACTTCTGGGTCCTTAATTGGTCAGAAGGCAAGGTACAGGTCTCCTCTGAGGAGCCTACAAGACACAGAAAAGAGGGACAGTGTTTCTACTCTTTTCTGGTAGTTTACGGATTTCTATGATCTTATTTAAGAACCTCTGGAGTCTTGCCAACTGTTTGGGATATCTGGTGAGGTACATCCCAAACAGGGTCTTGTATTCTATAATGGATATGATCAGTGCTGAATACAAGGGGGCAACAGCTTCTTTTGATGTAAGTGATACTCCCTTGGTGATCACCTTCACCGAGCAGAGTGATTTCCAGAAATCGTTGCTCCATGCTGGTCAAAAAGAGGGATTTATTAACCCAGATTCCCAGTTCTCTAAATACATTTTCATTTTGAAGTGGGGTATTGTCAGTCTATTTGGTGGGGATGGTTTGCTTGTTAAATGTGACAACACTCTATTTTTTAACATTTTATTTAAGCCCATTTTCAATATATCATGCATTTGTAAGTTTAAGTTCCTGCCATAGGGCTTCTGTGTCAGAGGAGGATTTGACAAGGACTCTGTTTGCACTTGCCCACAAACTCAATTAGCCAAAGGTCTTGGTTTTTAGTCTGCAGGTCAGAGAAGTAAATACCAAGCAAAAGCAATCCCCAGCACTGAGCCCTGCAGGACACCTTCACATTCTCTGATGCTGCCCCTGCCACTCATCTTGTTGGTTCTTTTAGTCAATTTACCATCTGTTTTATCACATAAGAATCTATTTGTAACATTTAGTTTATTAATTATGCTAGCATGAGGGATGGTGTCAAATGCCTTGGCCAAATTAAGGTAAGCTATGTTATCTTCTCAAAGAAGTTAGCCAGGTTCATTATACAAGATCTACCTTTCAGAAAACCAGGCTTCTGTGGATCTAGCTAAATGACTGCCTTGAAATACTATTTGTTAAGCAGGTACTTCAATTTGTTAACAAGTTCACATCCTTTTCACAATGGTTAAGTAACCAATAACAAAGTATGCTGGAAGGAGATATCCCTTCAACCCCTTCCAGTATACAGTGACACAAAGACCAGACACAGCTAACATAAATGTTGATGGGTTATCCACGGCCTACAACCCATCACAATGATTTCAAAACCCTGGAGTTGTGCTGGATGGTGGTAGCTGCAACATGTTGGCTATGAAAAATGTGTACATGCTTTTAAATGTGCACTAAGAATGTTTACTGCAGCACGGAGTGTGGGGATATTTTCACATCAGTTAACCAGATCACGAGGTCTTGATTTTCATTTACTAGGGTAGCAGTAGTAGCCTGGAAGGCTAAACTCAGGAATTTAGGTCTTTACATAAAAGTTCACCTGAAGGGAAGACTTGAAACTTGTGGAGTATGTGTGAGAGAGAGAGAGATCAGGCAAGGCTAACCAGTGGAGTTTAACCCGTGAATTATACACTGGTGAAGAAAATAAACTTATTATAACAGTAAATGTTTGAATGATCACTGCTATAGTAGCCTTAGCTGTATGGGTTATATCCTGCCTAGGAAAAAGACAGCCAGCCAGCATCCAAAGCTTCAAGGTACTTTCCACGTGCCCAAAGTGTCAGACAGCTTGAGCTGACTAAAAGACAAGTTTGGGCACCAAGCCCTTCAAAACATTCCTTCTAATAGAGAGAAAGAGGCTGAGCCCTGAAAGGACAATGTTGAGAAGAATAAAAAATAAATACACCCTGGCATAAATACTACAACAAAAAACAAGGTGAATGGAGGGAAGGGCCAGCTACTGTAGCAGTGATCACTTGCTACTATTACTGTAAGTTTACACAGCTGTACTATGTTCATCATATTCATCACTGCTGAAGTAGGCTTAGCTATATGAGTAGATTACTCTAGCTTAATACATTTGGGAGATTGAAGAATAGTCCAGGAGTCCTTGGAGAATAGCCCTTGTAAAACCCAATCTAGACTTAGAAAAGGAATTGATCTTATAGTGCTTTGTGAAACTATGTACAGAGAACCAAGTTGCAGCTTCTAGAATACTTCTACTATCCACCACTTTCCAAAAAGAAATAGACGAAGCCAAGGCCCTGGCAGAGTGGGCCTTGATCCTGCCTGAGACAGTTTTGTTGTGGTGAGTATAGCAAAAATGAAATAGCTTTATACAATCATTTGGAAATGGCCTGTTTTGACACAGGATGTCCCTTCTTCTTACCTTCACATGAAATGAGCAATTGATCCAAAGATTTGGAAGATTTAGTTCTGTCAGAATAGTACCAGGTTTGTCTCTGGACAAAGGTATGAAAAACCCTTTTCCCTTCATTTTTGGGTTCAGGAAAGAAAACATGGAGATGAATAGTTTGGCTTAAATTAAACTCAGATACCACTTTAGGCATAAAATGATTGATTCTCAAATATATCAAAACGATGCAAGAAACTTGTGTGTGGAAGAATTTCAATCCATATATATCTAGTTAATCACTTTATATTAAACAGATCAGATAATGGTAGTAGAAGTAGCGAACTTAAACTCATCGGAAGTCAAAGCATAATAAAAATATATACAATTTGAAATATGCAGAATTACTAAGTATTCAAAAGTAATCCAAGCATGGTAGTCACTCTGTTTCCAGTCGAAAATCCTTTATTAAGTACACAGACAAGTAATCCAAGTAAAACAAAAATAACACAATAAGAGTTTCCTCACAAGCTTTCTAACTACATATACACTTTTTATCAGGCAAGGGAGTAGTTTATTGTGCTGTAAAACACAGTGTATTGGTGTACATGTTAAATTCACATCCCTTCCCTCATTAAGTGTGACATTCGAGACGGTTCTGCCCTACATAGTAGCTGTCATAATAATATAACCCTTATGTACTTTAAATAAAATGAATACATCAATTAATCACCTCCTCATTGGTCAGGTCTGATCATAAGCTAATCACCTTTGACATCCACATCCCTCCCCCAGCCCCCAGTAAGGAAACCTCGGTAAAAAACTTCTCCAAAGCCAACTTCATGCTGCTCATGTCAGAAGTGACAAACTTCATGACACCCATGCAGATGTGAACTGAAAGTTCGACTGGTGAATACTACACTAAGGCACTGTACGAGCTCATCCACTCGTACATGAATCATACCATCCCAAATAGAACCAAGACGCTCTCCTCCAAAAAAAGGAAGCCAATCTGGTGGTCCCCTGCCATAAACAAACTTTACAACAAAAGGAAGAAACTGTTGCAGTAAACAGGAAAATCCCAGGATGAAAAACCTCCCTTACCAGCCTCTGTAAGATGCTGAGATCCCTCATAAAATCCTCCAAAGCTAGTTAAGAAAATAAAATTGTCAAAGAGAACCAAAAGTCATTTTATAGCTATATCAAGAATCTAAATGGCAATGCTCAGATCTTCTCTGAGCTACAACAGAATAGCATTAAATATACTGATGACAAGGATATTGCCAATATCCTGGCAGATCGATTCAGTGCCAACTTCATCCCCCTCTCACCCCCTAAAGGGCCCATCTCAATACTGAAAGACTGCCAAATTCCAATAATAATGGCTACACAGGTAAAAAAATGCATTTTCCAAAGCTAAGAATACAGCATCCATGGGACCAGACAACATCCCGGGCTGTGTACTACATGAACTACAAAATGAACTGGCACCTCACCTAAGTGTCATGTTTCATCATAGCCTCACCTCAGGCTTCATGGTCACCGAGTGGTGCACAGCTACAGTTATCCCACTCCACAAAGGAGGATCCACGTTGGATCCTGGGAATTGCTGCCCCATCAGTCTGACAAACGTGATCTGCAAGGCCATGGAACGTATTATCATGGAACTTATAAACAAAGACATTGGCACTCTTCAAACACTGGACCCCACCCAGTTTGGGTTCGTGAAGGGCAGATCTTGTCTCCTGAACCTGACTGACTTCTTAGAATTAGTCTCCAGAGCAGTGGACGAGGGTAAGGCGGTCCACACAGCCTATCTGGACCTCGCCAAGGCCTTCAACACCATCCCCCATCTGGAATCATAGATAAACTTACTAAGCTGGGCATTAATCCCTACGGCACTCGATGAGTTGCAATCTGGCTTACTGACAGAACCCACACTGTAAAAGTAGCCAACTCCAAATCCAGCTCCAGACAAGAGACAAGTGGAGTACCTCAGGGTTCAGTTCTGGGACCACTCTTGTTTGGCATCTACTTCACTGAAGTACAGGCCAACACTAAGGGACTCCAGCTAACAAAGTTCGCAGATGACTGCAAACTGGGAGCCATTATTGAATCCCCAAATGATGTGGATATTCTACAAAAAGGCCTTACAGAAACAGATGCTTGGTACCAGAGCCATGGGCTCAGGATCAGTGCCAACAAATGTATAGTTATCCCCTTTGGTAAAAAACATGTACCTGTGAATTACCACATAGGTGGCAGTGCACTAAACACCAAAAGTGCGATAAGAGACTTAGGGACACAGGTGGATAGTGGTCTCACCTTCGATAACCACACTGCCACAACAGTCAGGAAATCCTTCTATGTGGTACACCTCATCACTAAGGGTTCTTCATCCAGGAAAAAAGGAGGTCATTGTCCCACTGTACTCATCCCTCATTAGACCCATTATAGAATACAACGCCCGGTTTGGTATGTACCTCTCAAGGCATCTGCAACAACTGGAAAGGCCGTAGAAATACCTCACTAAAAGAATCACAGGACTAAAGCAGATGCCCTATGCTGACCGTCTAAAAAAACTCCAGCTATACTCTGTCACATACCATCTACTCAGAGGTGATCTTTGCTTAACATACAAGGCCATGTCAAACCCAGAGCTGTTGGACATGTTACACTTAAAGAAATCCCAATCCCTCAGAACCACATGCTCCAGGGATCTAAACCTTGTCATCACAATGAACAAAACATGTTGGAGGGAGAGGTTCCTGACCTGGAGACTCCCCAGACTCTGGAATAGACTGCCCATACATGTCAAGCAGAGCGCCTCTTTGGCCCTCTTCAGAAGGAACCTTAACGACTGGATGGGAGATAGGAAATTCTCCCCGGGGATCACGTCAGTCGCCCTGCTAGAAAGGGGTCCAGGGAAGTAAATATTGTGGGAAGAAATAGCCAGGGAATTGTTGTGGCTAGGCTTGTATAGGCCCTAGGGCTGATAGCCTAGTACCAACCTATGAACCTATACATTTTGCATGCAAAAAATCCATTGTACAAATCATATTCTATTTTCATAATCTATTGCAAACAAAGCTAATTTTCGTTGTTCTAGACTTCTTCAGGTCTATGTACAAGAACCCTAAACACGGTCTACAACAATATTATTGTGTAATTGGGTCTATATTACCATATTGAATGGCGATAATGCTGAACACCAAAAATATCGAAAGTTCACAAGAATGAACTTGTGTTTTTGGGGTTGTGGTACAATGAGTATTGGGACATTTGCCCTTTCCTCACTGTAGTGCAACCTCAGAGTTAGAATATATATTTAGTGGGGGCTGTGGGGGGTGCAGCCCCTAAAATACCAAGTTCGTTCTCATGAACTTTCGAAATTTTCAAAGTTCAGCATTATCACCATTCAATATGGTGATATAGACCCGTATAATTAGCTAGTATTGTTATTACACATCATTTTGAATAAGGTGTAAAAAAGATTAAAAAAGAAAAAAAAATGTATGATGATAGAAATAAAACATACACCTCAATTAAAAATTATTTAACATGACATTTAAAACCAATTGTAAGAATAAAATAAATTAAAACAACATAAAATAAAATTAGTCATGTAAACAATTTGGCAATTTTCTAAGTTCCACTACACTGAAAAAGAGTTCAGCTTTAATTGCCATATGAGTTCATGTTTCTTCAGCATATTCCGGATGTCTCTTTCCAAGATCACCCATGTCTATCTTAAAACTTGTGTGTCTTTTATGAAGAGCAAGATGTTTGGCTAGTGCATTATTTTTACGTCCAGAGTGGATTTCTGCCAGATGACATGAAATCCTACACTTAAGTTTATTTACATTCTTGCCCACATGAATTGCATCACATTCATTGCACTGTGCCCTGTAAATTACTTTTGCAGTGATACAGTCACCCCCTGCACTGGTCTTTATGATTTTCTTAAAATAAGGGCAATAAAAACTATCACCTTGCTGTATAACTATACAAACTGTACAATTAGTTTCACATATTTTAGTGTTTCTCTCATATAGTATAGGTTTAAACTCAACAAAACCTCTAATGTTCCTGGCCTTCCTGTAAATAAAGGATGGGGCTTGCTCTAAGATGTTAATCAGAAAAGGGTTTCTTTTGACAGTGGCCCAACAGTTTTCTTTAATAACATTTCTGAAACTGTGATAATCCAAAGTGTAGGTCAGGATGCAGCTATTTTTTGCATTTGTTATTCTGTGTGGAATTTCTTAACATTCTCCTACTGGGGAGGTTGAGTAAAGGTGCTTCAGTTCTTTTCAGTTTTGTAATGGGTTCCAGGATGTTTTTTTAACATCTGACTTTCATAACCTCTCACAAGAAAATCACTCTCTAAGTTGTTCAGGTTTCTCAAAAATGTTTCAATCTCTGTGGTAGTGCTAGCTAATCTATAGCCCTGTGACTTCATCACATTATACTTGTTTTTTGCAGGATGCAGACTTTTACTGTGGGGTAATAAGTTAACCCTTTTTGGTTTTCTGAATAGATCAGTGGTGATTCTGTTATTGTTGGTCTCCTTGGAAATCTGCATATCTAAGAAAGTGGTTGAAATATAGCTATGGGAAGACATAAACTTCAGGAAGGTGGTTGTTTAATTGAGGTAAGTGATAAAATCTCCAAGCTGCAAGGTGTCACCTTCCCACTCAATAAAGATATCATCAATATAACGTAAATAGCATGTGATATGTTGCATGCAGTCTGTGTTATTTAACACAAAGTCCTCCTCCCACTTTCCCAGTGCTATGTTAGCTATGCTGGGCGCCATGGCAGCCCCCATTGTTATACCATGTTTTTTTGTAGTGTTTGCCATTGAAGGTAAAGAAATTAAAGTCCAGTTCAAGAGTAATGAGCTTGCTTAACCTTTGCAGTTGTGCCTGCATACCTTGATTATGTTTCTTAAAAGATTCCAGAAAGCACAGGAGGAATTCCAGAGGTCTCAGACCCTATCCACAAACCCCCAGGGAGACAGGAGAACCAAATAGTGGACAGTGGTGAGGGAAATACAATATCTGGGCAATCCCAACTGGAACCCCAACTAGAACCCAGGTCCCAGGCTCAGACGGAGGAACCAGCCACAATCACAATAATAGATGCTCCAATTACCTGGAACCATTCTGTTAAAGCACTGACTGAATATGAAAAAAGTGTGTTGTCCAAAGGACTTACTTTTGTACCAAGCTGCAGGAGCGAGGTAGCTCAGGTACTGATAGACCCTTAAAATGTTTGTGAGGAAGCTGAACTTAAAGGTACAGTTTCATGTCAAAATTAATGACACTGAAAATAAGCCTATCGATGAAACTATAAAAAGGCCTAGCAGCTATTGTCCACCACTACATCAAACATTAGCTGCTTTTGAAGAGAATGTGAGATGGATATCATGAATCTACTTAAAAAAACTCCTAAGAAAAAAATTTATAACTTAACAGGGAGAAAGGAAAGCACTGACTGAGCTAAGCAGTGATAAATCCAGACGCGTAATGAAGGAAGACAAGGGAGGAGATATACTTGTGACTGATAACACTAGCTACAACCAAAACATAGAGAACATTTTGGAAGAGAACAGATTTTATGAGTTAATTACCATGGATGACATAAAAAGAGCATATGGTTTACGGCACATTAATCTCACCAGATTATGGGAAGAAAGATTTATTACTGAAAATCTTTATAATTTTTTATGAAGCCCATGACCACATTTACCTTACTTTTTTGGAATACCAAAGCCACACAAAAACAGAGACGACCCACCTTATAGATCGGTGGCAGCAAGTGGAGGTTCCTTTACTGAAGCCACAGCCATTTACCTTGATTACTTGCTGAAGCCTTTAGCAGAAAAGAATAAGTCATACATAAGAGATTCAATGGATTTTTTGAGGAAAATAAAAAACATTACAGTGGAAGCTGATAGTATTTTATTAACTATTGAGGTGAAGTCCTTGTACACAGTACTCCCGCAGAATTACAGCCTGTATAACAGTAGCTATGGATATTTTTAAGAAACAATCAAGGTACACAGCTACAATAAGCAAGCTCGTTAATCTTGTAGTGGAATTTCTTTACCTTCAACGGCAAACACTACAAACAAAAAACTGGTATAGCAATGGGGGCTGCCATGGCTCCCAGCATAGATAACATAGCCCTGGGCAAGTGGGAGAAGGATTTTGTGTTAACAACACAGACTACATGCAGCTTATCACATGCTACTTACGTTATACTGATGATACCTTTATTGTGTGGGACATTGACACCTTGCAGCTTGGAGATTTTATCACTTACCTCAATCAAACCTCCTCCTTCCTGAAGTTTACTTCTTCCCATAGCTATACTTCAACCACTTTCTTAGATATGCAGATTTCCAAGGACACCAACAATAACAGAATCACCACTGATCAATTCAGAAAACCAACAAGGGTTAACTTATTACACCACAGTAAAAGTCTGCATCCTGCAAAAAACAAGTATAATGTGGTGAAGTCCCAGGGCTATAGATTAACTAGAATTAGCACACAGATGGAAGCATTTTTGAGAACAACTTAGAGAATGATGGGCTATGAAAGTCAGATGGTAAAAAGCATCCTGGAATCCATTACAGAACTGAAAAGGACTGAAGCACCTACACTCAACCTCCCCAATAGGAGAATGTTAAGAAATTCCAGAGAATAACAAATGCAAAAATAGCTGCATTCCTGACATACACTTTGGATTATCACAGCATCAAAAACATTATTAAAGAAAACTGAGCCATTGTCATAGGAGACCATTTTCTGATTAACATCTTAGCTGAAGTCCCATCCTTTATTTACAGGATGACCAGGAACATTATAAGTTTTGGTGAGTTTAAACCTAGACTATATGAGAGAAACACTAAAAGATGTGAAGTTAATTGTACATTTTGTATATTTATACAGAAAGGTGATAGTTTTTATTCCCCTTATTTAAAGAAAATCATTAAGACCAGTGCAGGGGGTGACTGTAACACAACAAAAGTAATTTACAGGGCACAGTGCAATGGATGTGATGCATTTTGTGTGGCCAGGACTGTAAATAAACTTGAGTAGGATTTCGTGTCATCTTTCAGAAATCTGCTCTGGATGTAAAAATAATGCACTAGCCAAACACCTTGCTCTTCAATTAAGACCAGTGCAGGGGGTGACTGTAACACAACAAAAGTAATTTACAGGGCACAGTGCAATGGATGTGATGCATTTTATGTGGCCAGGACTGTAAATAAACTTGAGTAGGATTTCGTGTCATCTTTCAGAAATCTGCTCTGGATGTGAAAATAATGCACTAGCCAAACACCTTGCTCTTCATAAGAGACACAGGCTTTAAGTTCCAGATACCAGATTGTATAGACATGGGCGATCTTGAAAGAGATATCCTGAATATGCTGGAGAAACATGAACTCATGGCAATTAAAGCTGAACTCTTTTTAGGAAGCCTTGACTAAACTACTACTGTTCACTTAAAAGTGAACTGGAAATTAGAAAATTGCCACATTGTTTACATAACTAATTTTATTTTATTGTATTCTTCCAGTTCACAGGTTCATAGGTTGGTACTAGGCTATCAGCCCTAGGGCCTATACAAGCCTAGCCATAACAATTCCCTGGCTATTTCTTCCCACATTATTTACTTTCCTGGACCCCTGTCTAGCAGGGCGACTGACGTGATCCCTGGGGTGAATTTCCTTTCTCCCATCCAATCGTCAAGGTTCCTCTTGAAGAGGTCCAAAGAGGCACTCTGCTTGACATGTATGGGCAATCTATTCCAGAGTCTGGGGAGTCTCTGGGTCAGAAACCTATCCCTCCAGCATGTTTTGTTTATTGTGATGACAAGGTTTAGATCCCTGGAGCGTGTAGCTCTGAGGGATTGGGATTTCTTTAAGTGTAGCATGTCCAACAGCTCTGGGTTTGACATGGCCTTGTATGTTAAGCAGAGATCGCCTCTGAGTAGGCGATATCGATGGAGTATAGCTGGAGTTTTTAAGGCGGTCAGCGTGGGGCATCTGCTTTAGGACTGTGATTCTTTTAGTGAGATATTTCTGAGGCCTTTCCAGTTGTTGCAGATGTCTTGAGAGGTACATACCAAATGGGGTGTTGTATTCTATAATGGGTCTAATGAGGGATGAGTACAGTGGGACAATGACCTCCTTTTTTCTGGATGAAAAGCCCTTCGTGATGAGGTGTGCCACATAGAAGGATTTCCTGACTGTTGTGGCGATGTGGTTATCGAAGGTGAGACCACTGTCCACCTGTGTCCCTAAGTCTCTTATCACACTTTCTGTGTTTAGTGTACTGCCACCTATATGGTAATTCATGGATACATGTTTTTCCCAAAGGGATAACAATACATTTCTTGGCATTGAGCTTGAGCCCATGGCTCTGGCACCAAGCATCTGTTTCTGTAAGGCCCTTTTGTAGAGTATCCACATCATTTGGGGATTCAATAATGGCTCCCATTTTGCAGTCATCTGAAAACTTTGTTAGCCAGAGTCCCTTAGTGTTGACCTGTACTTCAGAGAAGTAGATGCCAAACAAGAGCGGCCCCAGGACTGAACCCTGAGGTACTCCACTTGTCTGGAGCTGGATTTGGAGTCGGCTACTTTTACAGTGTGGGTTCTATCAGTAAGCCATTTAGCAACCCATTGGGTGACATAGGGATTAATACCCAACTTAGTAAGTTTATCTATGATTCCAGAGTGGGGATGGTGTCAAAGGCCTTGGCAAGGTCTAGATAGGCTGTGTGGACCACCTTACCCTTGTCCATGGCTCTGGAGACTGATTCAAAGAAGTCAATCAGGTTCAAGAGACAAGATCGGCCCTTCACAAACCCAAACTGGGTGGGGTCCAGTGTTTGAAGGTTGCCAATGTCTTTGTTTATAAGTTCCATGATAATATGCTCCATGGCCTTGCAGATAAGGCTTGTCAGACTGATGGGACGGTAGTTTCCGGAATCCAAGGTGGATCCCCCCCTTATAGATTGGGATAACTGTAGCTCTGTGCCACTCAGTGGGCACGAAACCTGAGGTGAGGCTATGATTAAACATGACACTTAGGTGAGGTGCCAGTTCATATTGTAGTTCATGTAGTACACACCCGGGATGTCATCTGGTCCCATGGATGCTGTATTCTTGGCTTTAGAGAGTGCGTTTTGTACCTGTGTGGCCGTTATTACTGGAATTTGGCAATCTTCCGGTATTGAGATGGGCCATTTAGGGAGTGAGAGTGGGGTGAAGTTGGCACTGAATCGATCTGCCAGGATATTGGCAATATCCTTTGGATCAGTATATTTATTGCCATTCTGTTTTAGCTCAGAGCAGATCTGAGCATTGCCATTTAGATTCTTAACATAGTTATAGAATGCTTTGTGGTTGTCTTTGGAATCTTTGGCAATTTTATTTTCATAACTAGCTTTGTTGGATTTTATGAGGCATCTCAGTTTCTTACTGAGGTTAGTAAGGGAGTTTTTTGCATCCTGGGATTTTCCTCTTTTCTGCAAAAGTTTCTTCCTTTTGTTGTAAAGTTTGTTTATGGCAGGGGACCACCAGATTGGCTTCCTTTTTTTGGATGAGAGCATTTTGGTTCTATTTGGGATGGCACGATTCATGCATGAGTGAATGTGCTCGTACAGTGCCTTAGTGTAGGATTCAGCAGTTGAACTTTCAGTTCCCGTCTGCAAGGGTGTCATGACGTTTGTCACTTCTGACTTGAGTAGCATGAAGATGGCTTTGGAGAAGTTTTTTATGGTGGTTTCTTTACTGGGGGGTGGGGGTGGGATGTGGATGTTAAGGGTGATCAGCTTATGGTCAGACCTGACTAACGAGGGGGTGACCATAGGTATGGAGCATTGATTTGCCATGTTGGTAATGACCAGGTCTAGGATATTGGAGCCCCTGGTGGGACTATGGATTAGTTGATCCAGGGCTTTGGAATTTATGAATTCCAAGAACCGTTCTTAAAGGTGTTGGGACATGAGTAGTTTTCCCAGTTAATGGCAGGGTAGTTAAAATCACCCAGTATTAGGGTGTTTGGTTCTATCTTAATATTTTCCAGTATGTTTAAAAGGTGTAGTGAGAATCTTGGGGTATGGTGGGGATCTGTAGCAAGCTACAATTTGGATTGCAGTCTTACCTAGTGTTAGTTGCACTTGGAGAATTTCAGACACATTGTGTTTGCCAACTAGCCTGGTGGTGTGAATATCCTTGGTGAATATTGACACTCCTCCACCTTTAGTGTTTCAGTCCTGGTTTGGTGGCCGAAAAGTGTGGTAAGAGTTGTAGCCTGGTATTGCAGGTGTGCTCTCTGGAGCCTTGAACCAGGTCTCAGTTACTGCACAGATATCGATGTTCTCCATTTTTAGGAGTGCCTCGAGAGAGTGCATTTTGAGGTTTAGACTTCTAGCATTGAGTAGCATTGCCTTCAGATTTTCATGCTTGTACCTGTTACGGTGGTGGTTTTGTCCTTTGAAGTTTGCCTAAAAAAGGCACTATAGGGGTGGCAAGAGCCTTAGCCAGTAACCTGAATCCCAGGGGCGACAGGTGCAGACCATCTCTGGCAAAGCATCGTGGTCTGTCAATCATGTCATCCCAGGCAGACAGATACTGGATCCCCTTTGAATGACACCATAAGCTTAGCCAATTGTTGAAGTCAATCATTTTATCCTTATATTGTGGTATCATTCTGGGAAGGCAGGATGCTACTCAGGGCTAGGGTCATACCTGCCTGGGCCACATGATCCGAGAGCTCTTCCATGTCACTTTTCATGTAGTCCAGGGAGGTACGTCTCAAGTCATTCACTCCAACATGGACAATGACAGAGTCATATTTGTACTTGTTGTGGAGTGACTTGAGTGCATGCGTTATGTGGTGGATCCTGGCACCCGACAGGCAGCTGACTGTAATTTTCTCCTTATTCAACCTGGTGAGAGGGACATCAGTGTGCTGGACTATAGAGTCACCTATGACTAAAGTGTTAGGTACATTGTCTTGCCTTAGGGGCTGTTGCTGGGTGACACACTGGTGTTGTGAACTATGTGACACATTGGTTGTGATTGGTGTTTGTTTGCATTTCAGCTTCAGAGGTCTTTGTTGCTTGGGCAGGTTACAGTTAAGGGCCTCTGCATATGTGGATTTAGTGTTGCTACATGTGGGTGTTGGTGGTGCGGGTTTAGAAGGGCTATGTGTTGCTTGAGGTGTAGTGTGGGTGTTAACCTTCTCCTCTTGACTGTTTAGCACAATCTTGGGTGGAGAGAGCTTTGCTTCCATTTTGGCTATGTAAGTGCATCTCTCACAGGTTGTAGTGTTGGGTGGTAGGAGGAGAGGGTTGTCTGTGTACATGAGGCAATTGCTGCATTGCCCCAGTATGTCAAGATTCACCAGGTGGACAGGAGAAATCACTGGAAGCTCAACCATGGACATGCCTGGTTTGGTGCTTTTTTTTTCTTTGTAAAGTACAGGAGCTGTTTCCTTAGCAAGGTACTTTGCAATTATAGGCTGTTTAGTGCCTACTATTAATTTCTCCTTATTAACAAGGAGAGTTCAGTGTTTGTATGAGTTTAAGGCTTCCTAGTGCTTTCCAGCAGGTATTAGAGAAAGTGCTAGTCACAGGGATGCTTAAAGGTAAGATTGAAAAGAATGCACTCTGCAGTGTGCACTAGAAGTTAGATGTGAAAGTAGGTAACTTGAGTTTTACCTATTTAAAAAGTTAAGGTTTAGTGGAGAGTTACTATTTTTAAAACAGCAAGATGGATTGAAAGGGGTGGTCACTTTTGTAATTTGGTACTATGAAATACTGTAGGATGGCCAATAAATTTAAATAATTGAAGGGGTGGGATTTCAAAAATGATGCTTTTGTGATTACTCACATAAGCCAGTGAAAGTAGAGAGAAATGAGATATATGGTCAGATTAACATAAGAGGCGGGCAACTAGAAAGACAGTGGTATTTTAACAAGACAACTTAAATGGGTGGGAGGGCGGGAAAAATTTCTGCCTGACTCAGAACAGAGAGAGCTGTGGTCTCTTTTGAAGTTTTAATATGCTGTTAAAACAGAATGCAAGCAAAACACAAGGTAAAGAAAACAAACTACAGTATTCAAAATATAGAAAAGCAATACAGTAATACAAAAAATATAAGCAAACTAACCTTTCCTTCACAGCAAAGTGTAGCAGAGTCTGGATGAGCCTTTCTGGTTTGTTGGTTTTAAATATCATGTTAAATTATTTTTAATTGAAGTGTATATTTTGTTTCTAGCATCATATTTTTTCTTTTTCTTTTTTCCACTTTATTCGAAATGATGTGTAATAATAATGCTAGCTAATTATACAATAACATTTTTGTAGATAGTTTTTAGGGTTCTTGTACACAGACCTGAAGAAGTCTAGAAGGACGAAAGCGATCTTTGTTAACAATAGATTATGGAAATAGAATATGATTTGTACAACAGATTTGTTGCATGCAAACTGTAGATGTATATATATATATATATATATATATATATATATATATATTTTTTTTTTAGATTGCCAAATGGTCTGAGGTTTATATTTTTATATATTTCCAGCCATGTAGTACTGTACATGGTCTTGGATAAAATCACAGACGTAATAATCTGGTTAAATAAGCGGTACCACATCATTATTAATTTTATTTAAAGTACATAAGTTTTACATTATTATGACAGCTACTAAGTAGGGCAGGACCAGCTCAAATGTCACACTTATGGGGGAAGGCATGTGAATTTAACATGTATACCAATACACTGTATTTTATAGCACAATAAATCACTCCCTTGCCTGATAAAAAGTATATATATATATATATATATATATATATATATATATATATATATATATATATATATATATATATATGTATATATATATGGGTCTACTTTAGAACACAGACACGCCAGTTCGCCGACACACAAACCACAGACACCAAATAACCGACAACACACAATACCGACAACGCAAAACACCGAACACCATTACACCGACACACTAAACGTAAACAAAACATTACACTACATTACATATCCACTAGCCCTAACCCAAACCCTAACGTCCGACACTACCGCACACTTACCCTACCTGCACCCTAACCCTAACTCACTTAAGCAACCCCTAACCCTAAGGTCCGACACTACCGCACACTTACCCTACCTGCACCCTAACCCTAACTCACTTAAGCCACCCCTAACCCTAAGGTCCGACACTACGCCACTTACCCTACCTGCACCCTAACCCTAACTCACTTAACCCACCCCTAACCCTAAGGTCCGACAGTACCAGACACTTACCCTACCTGCACCCTATTCCTAACTTACTTAACCCACCCTAAAACATAAACCCGTCACTAACACACACTTACATTACCCAAACCCGAACTCTGACACTACGGCACACTCACCTTTCACACAACCTAACCCTAAATCCCTCACTATTGCACACTTACCTGTCCGCTCCCTAATACAAAATACCTCACTATCGCATACTTACCAACTCGCGCTTACACGTTCCCCTTCTCGGTCTTCCAGCTGTCGGGATTTCAGCATGTCGGTCAACTGCGTTGTCGGTCCTTTCGTGTTCCTCTTCCGCGTGTCAGCGAACTGACGTTTCGGTAATTTGAAGTAGACCTATATATATATATATATACACATATATATATATATATATATATATATATATATATATATACACACATACATATATATATATATATATATATATATATACAGTTAGAAAGCTTGTGAGGAAATTATTACTCTGTTATTTTTATTTTACTTGGATCACTTGTCTGTGTACTTAATAAAGGATTTTTGACTGGAAACAGACCGTCTATCCTGCTTGGATTACTTTTGAATACTTTGTAATTCTGTATAATATTTCAAATTATAAAATTTTTATTATTTTTTTTTTTTTTTACTTAGGACGAGGTTAAGTTCGCTACTTCTACTACCATTATCTGATCTGATTAATATACAGTGAATAACTATATATATATATATATATATATATATATATATATATATATATATATATATATATATATATATATTGAAAATCTTCTACACAGAGTAGTTTCTTACACCGTTTTGTTTTTGAACCCACTATACTTGTTTCATGGGTTGTTTGAGACTTCGGGGATACCACAGAGATTACTTGCTTTTTATTCTCAAATATATGCTGTCACAGTGGAAAACAAGATAGAGTTGACTTACTATAAGAGCTTTCTACTCAAACTGTTTGCCATATTATAAACCTCAACTCAGCCAGGTTAGTTAGCTCAAATGGAGCATGTCAGTTTCTCTAACACCAAATTAAGATCACAAGGACAGGATACCAGTTTGCTTGGAAGCCTCTTATGCAAAACCCCTTTCAAAAAAACATTTTGACATGAGAATGTATCAAAAAGCAGGCTCCATGGGTAGACATGCTGAAATGGCCACTAAACTAACCTAATAGAGGAGTACAAAAGGCCATTGGACAGTAACTCACACATGTATTGTAAAACCAGAGAACAACTAGCTCTGAATGGGTGCTGAATAAGTTGTTGGTACCAACTAAAAAACTTTTTCCATTTGCTACTATATGCTTTTCTAGTAGCAGGCTTTCCTTCCTGCATTAGTATCTGCTGTATGTCCTTAGTAAACAGGTGCCTTAAAGGAATTAAGACCCTGTCATCCCGGCAGTCAACTGAAGCTGACTGTGTCAAGGTGTATTAAACATCCCTGTTCTTATGTGAGTAGATAGAGTCCGTGAGGAAGCTATTGATAGTTGCCCCTGGCCATTTTCAAAAGGGAGAACCATGGTTGCCTGGGCCAGAAGGGAGCCACAACAATGATTAGGGGAGATTCCTTCTGAATCTCCAGAAGTACCCTGGATATTAGTGCAAAAGCATATAGTAACTTTCCTGTCCAAAGAAAAGAAAAGGCATGTGTCTTCCAGGCCTTCTTGCATGAAATCCTGTAGAAGAATCTTGCCAGCTGACTGTTCAGAAAGGAGGCAAATATGTCTTACTCGAGGAACTACCCACAGATGAAACAAATCTTAGAAGATCCCTGACTTAGTTTCCATTTATAAGGGTTTGCCTTGTCCTGCTCAACTTGCCTGCCACACAGTTTTGCTCTGATGGAATGTAGGATGCCTGCAGAGTTACTGTGCTGTGCGGCTATATCCCAGACTAACATGACTAGTCTGTAAAGGGGGTACAACCTTGCTTCCTCTTGCTTGTTGATGTACTACATGACTATGGTAGTGTCTGTAACAACTTGAAGAGGTCCCTGCAACCAAATATGATTTAGAGAGTTGAGCGCTTTGATCAGGGCAAGCATCTATTTTATATTTATATGTTTGCATCTGTCTTTGGTATTCCACACACTTTACACCTTTATTCTTCCTGAAACTGCTCTTCAAGCAAAGTCTGAGGCATCTGTGGATACGGACTGCTTTGGAACAGCAAGGGAGAAGGGGATACCTTAATTTAAGGATATTTGTTGTCTCCACCAAGAAATGTCTCTTCTGATAACCCCCAGCACTGAAATCTGAAAAAAAAAGGGGTGTTGGTGCTGAGACCAGAGCAACTTTAGATACCACTATTATCTTTCTCATTTGGATTCTTGCCAGGGGTATCATGAGAATCAAAGAAGACATGAGACCCAAAATCCTGAGATATTCTCTTGCAGTGATGAAGTCTGAGTGGAAAACCCTAGAAATAAATCTAGATATAGATCTAATTTTCCTGTGGAAGAAAAAGCTCTCTGAATTGTGATGTAGAGCTGACATCTCAGAAACACAATCATGTCAGGAGGAGTTAAGAAATACTTTTGAATGTTCTCTTGGAATCTCAGCTTGTGTGAGAGATCTCTTACCCAATAGCAAGACTCCTGACACTTTGATAAAGATTCTGCCAAGATAAGCAAGTTATCTAAATATGGAAAAAATGTGGATTCCCTGTCACCTGTAAAGAGCTATAACTCGAACTAGGCACGTTTGTGAACTTGCTTGGTGCAGTAAATAGTCAAATGGTAAGGCAGTGCAATGATAACGTGATCCAGACACACAAAACCTTAAGAAATGTCTGAAGTCTGGATGAATAGAAATGTGATAAGCATCTTTAAAAAAAAGTTACGTCTTACCATAACGTTCCATCTGTATTGACAATCTTCACTAAGTCTTGAATGTGGGGCTCAGTTCCAAGCCTTGGAACTGACTCAGCTGTTTATTTCAGCTTGTGCCTTCAAAACTCTCAAGCTAGGCTTTAACCTATAATGCTCCTCTCAAAAATGATCACAGATTGAGTTTGCCTAAATTAATGGCAGACAAATAGCAAATAATGAGAGATCAGATGTGTCCCTAATGTGAAGCCAGTCCTGGGAGAATTCGATCCACCAAGTCTCAGGCTGGGGGATGAAGGGAGGGGATGCCAAGGATTAGTGAAGATCGACAACACAGATAGAAAGTTATGGTAAGACATAACTTCTTTATCTGATATTGTCAATCTTCACGTAATCCTTGATTGTGAGACAGAGTCCCCAGCTACCTAAATCTTGGGAGGTCTCACAGAAGAATATTCCTTAGCACCATCGAACCAAATGATGCCCATCCCATAGAGATCTGATCCAGTTTGTAATGAGTGATAAAGGTATGAGGCAAAGCCCAAGAGGCTCTGGTATGAAAAACTGCAGAAGTTGCCACCACTCTAGTTGAATGGGTCTTTCCTGGGCATGAAAGGTGGAGCCTTTTCGACTGACAAATAAATGTAATACAGTCTGTAAGCCACTTCACCAAGGTAACCTTTGAAAGTGGATTACCTAAAGAAAGAGGAAAAGGCAACAAACAATTTGTCATATTTTCTGAAATCTCTTGTTCTGTAAAGATAAAAATATAGCGGTCTGTGGAAGTCTAACAAATAAAGGGAATACTCCTCTTTATTGGAAAAATTATGGAAAAATACCAGTAGTTGAAGTGTCTGACTCATATTATATTCAGAAACTACCTTTGGTAGAAAGGATGGATTGGTACTAAGAGAAACCCTGTCTTTGTGAAAAACTATGTAGGGTCGTTTGCAAGACAAGGCCTGAAGTTCAGATACTCTTCTGGCTGATGTAATAGCCACTAAAAATATTGTTTTCCAAGTCAAAAAATGTACGTTATAAGTAGGTGATGGCTCAAAAGGAGGCAAAGTAAGGTACTGAAGGAAAAGAAGTTATGTACTCACCATAACGTTCCATGTTTGTTGTCCATCTCACCCTTCATTCTTACTGGATGGGTTCAGAGCTGATCCTCGGCTACAACTCGGCCAAATACACTAGCTCGAAGTCTCTAACTTGGCTCATGGCAGAGTAGGTATCCCATCATGCAGTGGTGCAATCTCCAGATCTAGTCTGCTGCTAACTTTTAGCAAGACTAAAATAACCGTATGACATAAGATCAGGGAAAAACAGAGAGAGAGAGAGTCAAAGGAACTCATTTATCATAGGAAATAAGTGTCCACCAGGTCCTCTAGGAGTCCTTGGATGGGGGAAGGTGGGAGGGTTGTAAGAATGAAGTGCGCGATGGACAACAAACATGGAATGTTATGGTGAGTACATAACTTCTTTATGTTATGTTGTCCAACCTTGCCTTCATTCTAGCACCTTTTCCCTGGGTGGCTCACAGGAATACACCTTTGAGCACAGTGGAACTAAATGAAGCCCTGTCCCTGGAGGCCAAATCAACATTGTAATGAGTAATAAACATATGAGGATTTGCCCATGTAGCAGCAGTACAAATACTGTCCATTGACATTCTGGCCTGGAAAGCAGAGAATGTTGCCAGTGCTCTGATTGAGTGACCTCTAATTATGAATGGCAAATTTCCATTACTGGAGGTGTACATAAAGGTGATAAATTTGAAAGTCAATTTGAAAGTGTGACTTTTGAAACTGGCATGCCCTTTTTTGCTTCAGAGAAAGAGATGAACAATTGCTCAGATTTTCTGAAATCTTTGGTTCTGTGGAGAGAGAATCTGAATTGTCTATGTACATCCAACTGGTAGAGTTTATACTCTGCCTTGTTGCTGTGATTGGTAAAAAAAGACTGGAAGCTCAATAGATTGACTTAGATTGGATTGAGAACAGACCTTAGGTACAAATGAAGGATTAGTTCTTAGTGATACCCTATCCTTATGAAAAATCAAATATGGTTTGATTGATAATGCTTGCAACTCTCTTCTCGCAGATGTTACCACTACTAGAAGTATAGTCTTCCAAGAAAGAAATCTGAGGTCACATGATGAGGAGGGCCTGGATGGAGGCAATGTTAGATGAGACAGTACAAAATTTAAATCCCATGGAGGAATTGGCTCTTTTAAAGGAGGTCTCAATAAAGAAGTGCCTTTTAAAAATGCTTTACACAATCTGTGTGACATTAGGTTAGGAGAAAATTCACCAATGTGGAAATTTGAGATTGCCGCCAGATGGACTCTAATTGTGGCTGCAGCTGAGCCTTGTTGGAATAGTTCAGTAAAAAATTCTAAAATCGAGTGAATTGGAGCAGAGAAGGGGTCAATGTTTCTGGTTTATGTCCAGTGGGAAAACCTCTTCTGTTTACTAGTATATAATTTTCTGGTAGAATCTTTATGAGAGAATATCAAAATGTGTCTAACTGCTGGAGTGAAGTCTTGAAGCCTGACTAAGTTTGGAAGTGGAGCAGCCATGCTGTCAAACTGAAGATGTGGAAGGATGAAGTGTTCCTGACATATGGGTCAGAAGGTCTGGAACTGGGTCCAGAACCCACGGCTTCTCCTGTAGATGAGGTCAGAGGAAGGGAAATCAAATCTGACGAGGCCAACATGGGGCAATGAGAATCAGACTGCTTCCCAAGGATTTTGCTTTCTGGATAACTTTGGGTATGAGGGGGAAATGGGGGTAAGGCATAAAGAAGTTCCAAGGGCCAATCATGGACAAGTGCCTCTCTCAGTGTCTCCCCCAGAGGGGGAATTAGGGCAAAGTAGCTGCTGCATTTGGTATTCATGGGAGTGACAAAAAAGATCACAGCAAGGTTGGCCCCATCTCCGGAAAATGTCTTCCATTATGTTCTGGTTTAGAGACCACTCATGAGGCATTAATATTGCCCTGCTGAGCTTGTCTGCTATCATGTTGGATTTCCCTGGTATGTGCATTGCTACTAGAAAGCATTGAGAAGATATTCCCCATTGCCAAACTCTCAGAGCCTTTCGACAAAGTGAGTATGATCTGGTTCCTCCTTGTTTGTTTATGTTCCATACCGACATATTATCTGACTGAATTGCAATCGTTCCTAGTGGAAGAGAGTCGTGGAGTTCCTGCACTGCCAGAAGCACTGCTCTCATCTGTAGAACACTGATGTGCAAATGAGCCCCGTGGTCTTGCCATATACCTTGGACTGTCCTTCCCAGATAATGCTTCCCCACCCTATCTGGGAAGTGTCTGTGGTCATTGTAGCAACAGGTTGTTGTGGAATAAAGGGTCTCCTGATGGTCACATGATTGAACTGAGTCCACCACCATAGATCCCTCTTGCATGACTCCGTTATTCTGATCAGATGGGACATAGGAAGGTCTTGTAGCAACCACTGAGAAAACATGAACCACTGAAGAATTCTCATATGCATCCTGGCGAGAGGGACTAAAGTTATGGTTGAAGCCATGGTTCCTGGAAGTTTCAGAACTACCTTTGTCTTTACCTTGTCCTTGGGAAGAAGGTGGAGTATCTACTATCTGAGGGCAGCAATTCTGTTGGGTGGAAGACGTGCCATCATAGAAATGGTGTCTAGGTCTGTACCTATGAAGATAATATGTTGACAGGGCAACAAGGCAGATTTTTGCAAATTCACTGTTATGCCTAGCTGAGCACAAATTTCCAATGTCACGTCCCTGGCTTGCTGAATTAGATGCTTGGTGGTGGCAGTTAGGAGCCAATCATCCAGATATGGAAACACATGGAATCCAACATGTCTCAAGTGAGCCATTACTACTGCCATGCATTTGGTGAACACTCTGGGGGCTGTAGTGAGACCAAAGGGTAGAGCTCAGAACTGATAATGACTGGCTCCCAGATGGAAGCATAAAGGACTCCTTGATGCTCTCTCCATTTTTATGTGGTAGTATGCATCTTGGAGGTCTATGGAGCACATCCAATTGTCTTTCCCTAAGAAGGGAAGTATTGACTGCAGTGTCAACATTTGGAACTTGGACTTTTTGACAGATTCGTTCAGTTTGCTGAGATCCAAATGGGTCTCCAGCCCCCTGTTCTTTTTGGCACTAAAAGGAATCTTGAGTAAGTTTCAAATCCTATTTGGTCTGCAGGAACTTTTTGGATGACTCTTTTGTCTAGCAACTTTTGAATTTCTATAGTTGCTTGTTCCCTTAGATTGGGTGGAACATCCGGGACTGTTCTGATATGTGGGAGGGGATGGCAAAAGGGAATGGAATAGCCTCTGGATATTATGCTTTGTACCCACTTGTCTTTTGTGATATCTTGCCAGGCTTCTGGGTACAAAGATAAACATCCCCCAACTGACTCCAGAGTAGAGCAGATGGGCTTCCTTTCAGGAGCACTGGCAGGGATGTCCACAAAAGGAGTCACAGTCACCCTGGTTTTGCAGATCCCATATGTCTCTAGGATGATATCTATCATTGTTGCCTCCCCTCTGTCCCTAGGGAAGGATTCACTTAATGCACCTTGGAAAGCTCCCTGGGATCTTTTGAACCACATTTTCCCCACACTTCTAACCTTGAGGGTAAGGTCTTGAAGGTACAGAAAAACTTATTCCAATGGCAGAGAGAGTTTTCCCTTCCTGCTCGCATCTGGTGAGTGTGTCTTTAACTTTAGGTCCAAAAAGTGAGGAACTATCAAAAGGGGTGTTGGTAAAGGTAGACTTAAAAGGTTCCACAAAATTACACAAGCACATCCAGGAGTCTCCCCTAAGGGAAACCCCTGAACCTGCTGCCCTACTTGCTCCATCAGCTGCATACATTAGTCTCATGATGGAGTTGACGATGGAATTTAAGGTGGACAGTTGGGAAGTGACTTTCTCCGATACCCCTACAGCCAATGAACCTTGCAGAGCATCTCCTAGCTCTTTTAGGAGATCTCTTTGTAGCCTTGTAAAGTGTGAGGTAGTTCAGTGATCTGAGAGTAAAAGTCGCTGATGAAAAGATGTGTTTCCCATATCTGTCCATCATTCAAGCATCTTTATTCAGAGGATGAACAGATGAGGATGTCTCAAAGTTCCTTCTTTGTGGCTGCTGCCACCACCATAGCATCTACAGGCATACCGTTTGTAAGAAAATCTTTTCCAGTGGGGGCTGACAAAACCTTGTTTGGCCTCAGAGGGACTGGTTCCATAGTGTCAGGTGACTCCCACATCTCTCGGCCAAGTCTATTAGCTCATCAAAAGGTTGAGACACCCAGGAGGCTGAAGGTTGAGATCCAAAGGCCTTCAGGTACATGGACTCCTCATCAGAAGGGGTGATGGTGTTTCAGCCGCCTCTCTGTTTTAGGATATCAAGGATAACTGCAAATGAGATATCTTCAGAGGATGACCGTTGGGACCCTTCTGACTCTTCAAGGTCAGTGCCTGTGGTGACAGACTCATCAGGGGAGTCTATATGCTTCCTCTTGCATGTCCTCTTCAGAGGGGGCTCCTCAGAAGGGTATTCTGGGGTGGCCTCGGAAGAGTGGGGTTCACCCAATGGGGGTTCCTGAAGCTCTGAATTTCTGCTATCCGGTGGAGGAGGTGGTACTGAGACAGTAGCCGGAGCTTTGTGGGGAAGAATGCCAGTATCCCTGTGTAGAGCTGTAGGAGGTGACAACGCACTCCTCAGTTCAAAAGCCAAACACATTGGCTCCGAGAACACCCCTGGTTCTGAGGAAACAGAGAAAACCCCTGGCTCCAGGGAGACTGGCTCCGAAGCTGTTGTAGGAGCCGAGCTCAACCAAGCTGCGGCACCAAGGGGTAGACTCAGAACCAAAGAAGCTCGGGGCTGACTGGAGAGCTACAACTCCTAGACACCATGGATGGTACCGAGTGTGTAGGAGCAGAGATCAGTTCTGGAATATCCCGAAGGGGTCCTGGAACTGAAGGGTCTACAGCAAGTGGTACTTGGCATTCTGGCTCTGAAGATCCAGGTTGGCTCGGAGGAGGAACAGCAGTGGATGTAAAGGTCTTAGATGGCTCCAAAACCTGTTGGGTTGGAGTCAAGAACAATTTTGCCAGAACCGGTGACTTCAATAGTCTGCACACCACCCTCTCCACGTCATCATCAGACTCCTAGAAGACCTGGAGGATAGGGATGATGAATGAGATCTCTCCAATATAGGAGACCTCAAAGTAGGGGAGACTGGCAGAAGTTCAATGGATTGGCTCCCAGTCATAGTTTCTTTTGGTTCTGAAGATCTTAGTGCTGAAGAACTTGGTATGTAAATGATAATTATCTCCATTGGTTCTGGAGGCAGTGGAGCCAAGGAGGTTGATGCTGGAGAAATTTTAGGCAATTTTATAGGAGGCTTAGACTGAATCGAAGAGACTGGAGATGGCCTTTTGGTTGTTTTGTCCTTTGATAAGGACGAGGACTTACTGGATGAGGATGAAGAAGAACTCTGTAGAGTTTCCTCAAATGTTGGTTTTAAGAGTCCTTTGAGAATAAGTTTATTTTTCCTCTCCTGTAGAACATGGGTGCTAAAGGAGTGGTAGAATGTGCAGGTTTCCTGAAGATGGATTGCTCCTAAACAACAGACGCAAGCACTATGTCCATCCGTAATAGACATTTTTTGGGAGTGTCCATCCGTGATAGACATTTTTGGGAGCACTTTTGGCATTTCTTAAAGCCCGAAGGCTTATGTTCCTTTTCCCTAGTTTCCTTGGACATGGTAGGGATAAAGACATCCTAACAACTATAAAACTATGTAGAAAAGCACACAGAAAAAACACGTCTAAACCAGAAAAAACTGTCACATACACAGCACCTCTAGCAAAGTTAAAGGAAAATAACTTGGTGTTTAAATAAATGGGCACTAGGTCCTCTAATTTAAATGGACCTTGTAGCTGTCAGAAAGGGACACACACACACACACACACACACACACACACACACACACACACACACACACTACTACTAGCCCTTTAACTGAAATGGGCAGTTGGCTCTCTAACTTAAATGAGCTAAGCTAACTAATAACTAACTACAACAATTAAAGCACACCACTACAGATAAAGAGTCATGATACACAACACAGACCTAGCGAAAAATGACGGCCAACAAGAAACACAACAGTAGTGATAAATTAGCTACTAAGGCTATGAAAAGCACAGCACTCACAACTAAACTAACTAAGCAATTCTAAACAGTAAATATCTAAAGATTAGCAAAAAGACAAAAAAACTTAGGCATGGCCAAAAAGAGAACATACAAACTTGTAATGCGGCAAACGAGATCTGGAGATTGCATCACTGCATGATGGGATACCTACTCTGCCACAAGCCAAGTTAGAGACTTCGAGCTAGTGTATTCAGCCAAGTTAGAGCCGAGGATCGGCTCCAAACCCATCCAGTAAGAATGAAGGCGAGATAGGACAACATAACATCTAGTGTTAGATCCTAAGGAGGAATGGGTTCTTTAACTGGAGGTCTAGCGCCCTTTAAAAAGTCTTTACAAAGTTTGTGAGACATAAGGGAAGATCCATCAAACCCCACATGAAAGTTTGAGATAGCTGCTAGCTGAACTTTAATTGTTGAGGTAGAGGAACCAGATTGATAAAGGTTAGCTAGAAAATCCAAAATTTATGGATGGGGTCATATAAGGATCAAGTTTGTTCATAAGGGCCCAATTAGCAAATCTTTCCCATTTTCTTTGATAAAGTTTCCTAGTTGAAGGTTTGTGATGGCGTACAATGATCTGATGGACAAGGGAGGAAAGGGAAGGATGCCTGGCAATCATGGGAATTGGAGAAGCCATGCCATGAGCTTTAGATGACAAAGGTTCAATATGAACCAAGCCCTTCGAATGGTACAGTAGATTTGGAACTGGATCCAGTACCCATGGTTCTCAAAAAAAGATGATGTCAAAGGAAGGAAAACCAAACTTGTCGAGGCCAGGAGGGGGCAATGAGGATTGTTGAGTTCTCTGACCTCCTGGCATTCTTTAGGAAATGGGATAGCAAGAGAATTGGGGAAAGGTGTACAGAAGATGGGGAGGCCAATCATAGAGAAGAGTGTCTGAGTGACTTCCCTGGAGGGGAAATTAGGGCAAAGTAACTGCTGCAGTTGTTGTTCACAGGGGATGCAATAAGATCGCAGCAAGGTTGGCCCCAATGACAAAATATTTGTTTCATCTCCACAGGGTTGAGAGACCACTTGTGAGGTATGAAAATGGTTCTGCTCAGCTTGGCGCTCCCCAGAATGTGTGCTGCTGTGAGAAAGCAGTTGGAAGAAATTGCCCATTGTTAAACTCTGAGGGCTTCTTGACACAATGGGTAAGATTTGATTCCCCCTTGCTTGTTGATATACCAAACTATCAACATGTTGTCCATTTGAATTGCTACTGTTCCCACAGGAAGGGCATCCTGAAATGCTTGCAATGCTAACAGCACTGCCTCAACTCCAGAACATTGATGTGCAAGTTGGCCTCCAGTTGGAATCATGTGCCTTGGACTGTCCTTCGCAGACAATGCCCCCCACCCTGTCTGGGAAGCATCCATGGTCACTATGGCTGCAGAAGAATGAATGGTCAACCCAAGAAAATCTCACTGGAATGGAGCCACCATGAAAGATTAGTTTGTAGCAATTGGTAATCATGATTAGGTAAGACATTGGTTGATGTGTCAGAGACCACTGGGAGGCAAGTAGCCACTGTAAGATTTGCATGTGATATCTTGCTAAGGGGACAAGAGTGATTGAAGCTGCCATTGAGCTTAATGCTTGTAGGACTAATCTTGCTGGAACCCTTTTGCTTTGGATAATTTGGCCAACCTGAGGTCTGATTCTCTGTAGTCTTTCTAGTGGAAGTGAAGCAATTCCTGTAACAGTGCCCAACCAGGCTCCAAAAAATTCTACTTGTTGAGAAAGCTGTAAATTTGACTTTTCATAATTTATTGTGATGCCTAGAGATGCACAGAAGTGCAGAGTGTAATCTCTTGCCCATTCTAACTGATGCCTGGTGGTAGCGGTTAAAAGCCAGTTGTCAAGGTATGGAAAAACTTGAAATCCCTGCAGTCTGAGATGAGCCACAACTAATGCCATGTATCTGGTGTACACCCTAGGGGCTGTGGTGAGTCCAAAGGGCAGTGCTCTGAACTGGAAATGACTGGATCCCAGCCTGAAGTGCAGGAACCTCCTGGAGCGTTTGTCTATTTTTATGTGGTAATACATGTCCTGGAGGTCTATAGAGCACATCCAGTCATCTTTTTCCAAGAACGGTAGTATTGACTGTACAGAGACCCTCCAGAATATGTTTTGCTGAATTGCCTTGTTGAACTAGCCGAGATCCAAGATGGGTCTCCAGTCCCGTTTTTTTGGGCACTTAAAAGAACCTTGAGTAAAACCTGGATCTTGTTTGGTCTGTTGGGACTTTTTGGATGAGACTTTTGTCGAGCAGTTTTTGCATTTCTATGACTGCTGCTTCCCTGTGACTAGGTGGAACATATGGGAGGTCTTTTTTGGAGTTTTGGATGTATAGATAGTGGGATTTTGAAACCTCTGGATATTATTCCCTGCACCCATTTGTCCAAAGTTATCAGTTGACAGGCATGTTGGTGCAGGGATGGTCATCCTTTGACTACCTCCAGAGGAGGGCAGTTTCACCTCCCTTCAGGGGTGCTGATAGGAAGTACCAGAGAAAGAATCTCTGGACCCTTGGTTCTGTAGGCCACTTCTGCCTCTGGGACGGCATCTTCCTTTACTTCCCCCTCTGCCCCAGGGAAAGGCTTTGCCACATGAATCCTGGAAAGGCCCCTGGGATTTTTTAAACCATAGTCTCCCACTTCTCTGGTTCCTAGAGTAAGGACGCTGAGGAGTGGAGAAATGTATGCCTACAGCAGAGTGTGTCTTTCCATCCTTTTCACATCTGGTGAGAGTGATTAACTTTGGGGCCAAAAGGGATAATCCGTCAAACAGAGCACTGACAAATGGCACTTGGAATGGCTCCACAAAATCACATAAGCACATCCAGGAATGGCTTCTAATGGCTATGCCTGAACCCGCCGCTTTTGTCATCCCTTCAGCTACGTGGGTAATTGGCCTCATGGATGAGTTAGAGATTGCTTCGAGGGTAGCAAGCTGAGAAGTAACTTTGTTCTGTACCCTTCAGCTACAGCTACTGAGAGGGTATCCGAGAGCTCTTTGATTAAATCCCTCCCTGTAACTTTGTCAAGTGCGCCATGTAGTTCAAGGACCTGAGAGCAAAGGTTGATGAAGCATAAATGCGCTTCGCAAACCTATCCATAGTCCTAAACTCCTTGTTAGGATGGATAGTAGGACTTTCCTCAGCAAGTTCCTTCTTTATGGCTGCCACTGTCACCATGGTATCAACAGGAATGCCTTTTGACCAGTGTTGCTCTTCCTTAGGGGCTGAAAAGATCCAATCAGGTCTCTTGGGGATTGGTTCAATGCAGTCAGGCATCTTCCACACCCACTAAGTCATCAGTTTAATGAGATCATCAGTGGATGGAGAGATCTAAGAAGTAGAAGGTTTGGCATGAAAAGCCTCGAGGTATACCAACTCCTCTGAAGAAGGATGGAGGGAAGACCAGCCACCCCTCTGTTTCAGGATTTCCAGGATGCCCCCGAAGGAAAGATCATCAGGGGGTGACTTGGGGGAACCTTCCCCTTCATTAAAGTTGGTATCTTTGGTGAAAGACTCCTCTGGGAAGTCTAAGAGCTTCCTCTTGCACTTTTCTTTGCAGGTACTTCCTCAGGGGGATGTTCTGGGGAAGTACTGAAAGAGGAAACCACCAAGGTGGTCTTTCCTGAGGCTTTTTTGCTCTCTGTAATGGGGATGAAACTGATGGAAGCTCAGGACAAAGATATGTGGAAATCTGTCCCGACAGAGCTGGCAGAGACTGTGACTCCCTAATGGATAAGGCTGTCTCCATGATTTGGATGGCTAGTCCCCCCCTGTAGAGGAATGGGAGCCCAGAACCAAAACAGAATCCTTCGGAACTGAGGTCCCACCCCGCACCAAGGAGGTGACCTCAGAAACAGAAGCTTGGGTCAATTATATGATGTCTGCAGCACCAAGGATCATGGACAGCTCCAAAGATAAAGAAGCCAATCAATGCACCTTGGACCCAACAAGGGAGTCTCGACCACAGCAGGCCTCTAGTGCCAAAAGGCCAGAGGAACTCAAGGCAGCTCTTGCTACTGGAGCAGCTAGAGTCAATGCCGGGAATGACAGAACCAAGGGCTCCAATGTCTCAACGGGATTTGAAGGAGGAATGGGTGATGTCATAGTTGAAGTGGTTCCAATGTCAGCTTGGCTAGGAACCAAAGACAATCCCCTCACCATCAGGAGCTGATCCACCAGTCTCATGATGTTGGCTTTGGAGTGACTCTTAGTGGAATGCACAAAGGCAGTTGAAGGAGACCTAGGAGCTCTCACACTGAGGAAGGGGCTTGGCAGTCTTTCAATTGGAGAGTATTTGAATTTCAGAATAGAAATAAGCTCTGACCACTCCGGCATTGAAGTGTCCTTGGGTGCTGAAGTTGTAGCAGTCTGATCTCAAATTTTTGTAGGTGTCGAATCAACCTTCTTGGTCAGTTCCGAGGAGCTAGGAGCTAAAGAAGGTCTTTTCTTACAGGTGGAAGATGAAGATGTGCTGGCTTCTGGTCTGGACACAGAAATAGCCTCTCTAAAATCAGACTAAGTCCTTTTAGAATCAACTTATTTTTCCATTCTGTGTCCTAGTAGAAAACCCATGGCAAACAACTTTCTTGGAGGTGAACTTTGCCTCAACAATAAACACAAAGGGTATGCTCGTTGGAAATGGGCATCTTACCCTGATATTTTACACACCTTTTGAATCCTGAGGTGCCCTTTGAAGACTTGGCTGGAGAATCAGACTTCTCAGCCATAACTAATAGCAGGTTATAACTACACACACGCACGCTGACAGGAAAGATAGAGAAAACTTTATTTTTATTTTTTTTGAGAAAGAAAGGAAGAAATACCAATAATGGTATAAATAACTACCTTAAAGGTAAAAAGAGATACCAGCAGCGGTAAGAATAGAAGGGCTGCCAAAGGTAGTAGAGAAAGTGAAAGACATGCATTCACGGTAAAGGGAATAACAAGAGGAGTGGATAGAAGAACTATAGACTAAACATAGACTGTGAAGACAAAAGGGATATTTAAAAAGAAAAAAACTTTTTTTTTTTTTTTTTTTTTACTAGCCAAAGCTTGAGAGCAGTTGCTTCTGACACGTGAGACAGCAAATGAGATCTGAAGTAATTTTGAGAGGAGCATTATCTAATTGTCTAAGGAAATTTGAGGACAGGAGTAGATACATCTTTACGTTTCAATTTATTTTTGACAGGAAATGAGATGAAAAGTGTTATTAATGGCAGCTGCAGCTCCCCCGTGGACGTGTGAAACATTCTGACAAAACAGGGAAGCCTTCCCTGTTCCTTTCCCAGGATCAACAAGAGTGTCTCTTGCCTTGGTCCCTGAGGGAACCTCAACAGCTGTAGAGGATGTGGCTAATCCCCCAGTTTATACAGGCTATAGGTGCTACACCAGAGGGATTCAGAGTAAAAGATGAATGGTCTAAGGTACAACCAGTAGCCACAGCAGAGTTACCTACCTGCAGCTGAGACAAACTGCTAGCCTGATGTGAAGGCAAAGACTGTTTGGTTAACTTTTTTTGTGTGCCTGGAAGAAGGACTGATCGTGGGACCAACGGGTTATTCTATGATCAAGCTGAAAAATGGTGTTTCTTTCCTGGGGAAAACAACTCTTTAAAAGTCACATTTTTTACAAACACAGTAAGAAGCACTTTAAAATACTCTGCTATCCACCCCCCAAAAGTAAAAAAAAAAAAAATGTATCCACAGGAAAAAAAAAATGTTTTAGTCACCTTAAACTGACATGAAAAAAGAGCACTCCTGTTTAAAAGTACAGTAGTCTCATGACAGTCTGTTAAAACTCAAACCCCTAGCTTTAAAATAACTTTCTTAAAGAGGAAAGTATCACAAATAAACAAAATTATTAAATGGAAGCTTTTCTTCCAAAGGGAACTTTTCTGCCCAGCAAAGGAATGGCATATGCCTATTACTGACCCTTGAAAGCCTCAGAAGAGTGAGCACACTCTTCAACAGCAGTAATGCTCTGATGGGCTTGGAGCCAAATTTGTCTTTTAGTCAGCATGGCTCGAGCTGTCGGACAGTTTGGGTGAGTGGAAGGTGCCTTGAAGCTGTGTAAGATGGACAGTTGTTATATCTTTGGTAGGATATAATCTGTAGGCTACTGCAGTAGTGATCAATATGAAGAACATCTTGCTTTTATCATTGAAAGTTTGGCTTGGAAGAGGTCTGCACCCTTGGAATTTCCACTTGGTTATAAGATAGCCTGCAGCCTGGAAGAAATGGGTGGAGTGAACACTGTAAGGTAATTTCTGGCTTTGCTTGGAAACTGAAAAGCCAAGTCAACTAACAATTTATTTTGTGGACTACTGAATTAACTTTTTTTTTATTCTCCTTTCTGGAATTCACAAGTCTCTATTTTAGTAGCTTTTAATGCTCTCAAAATAGCACTTCTAATATAACTGAAATGCTCAGCGATTCTAACCTTGAACCTTTTATTTTTGCTATACATACCATTTTAGTACTAATCATGTATATTTGTGATTTTTTTTTTATTTATAAACCTAAGCAATAAACACATTTATTAAGACTGCCAGCAAGAGTGACTTGTTTGCCGCAGTTGTGCTTAAAAGAATGGTGTGTGATGGCAAACAAGGGGCCAAATCCTTAGGGAAAACAATGAAGAAAAAGGCTAAACCCATGATGCCACAAAAATGCCATAACAGTAAGAGAAGGAGCAAAAGTATAAAAGCAAATGGAGCAAAAGAGTAGACAAGAGAATGGTAAATAAGGTCAATGAAATGTAGTCATAAAACCAGAAAATAGTGTAGATCTCAAATTTCAGAAAGTAGTACAGGGCAGTTTGGAATCCAACTTAATGTGCTTAGTGGTGGGAAGAAAATGAGAAATGTGTGGAGTATTATGAATCAGACAAGTATAATAGTTGCATAGGAAAGTTTTATTCAGAAAGTACAGCATGCATGGAGCAACTAATAAGTTTAATGATGACTGAATCTCCTTAGCAGACCTGTGGTTGCAACTTGTCAGCGCTGCATGTTTTCATGTTCCAAAGTAAGGATTCTTTTATCCAGAACTGAGAGAATGGGTCACTTGTCAAATGACAAGAAAAGTTTCAAGTTAAATATGCAATCTGTTTGTAAACCACTTTATTTGAAAAATATAACTATTCAGCAAAAAGAAAGAGCAACTTTTTTTGTACAATATAAACATTTTAGGTATGCTGAACAGCTTGGTGAACCAAGCATTCCAAAAAACAGAATTTTAACTGGCTGAAAAATTCCACTCTACTTGAACAGTGTCCTTCAGAGCCAGCAAAATTATGCACAAAAAAAGGAAATTAAGTGGAAATGGATTTTTATACTCTGCTTTACACTTACTAGTTGAGAATCAAAAATATGCATCACTGGTATGGTAATAGAGTGATACTATTACGTCAGCTGTGTAGAAATCATACATTACATATTTAGACCAACGATTGTAAGAGTGGGTTGACATGACTAGTCCAACATAAGTGCAGAACTAACAAAATAGCATGAATGTCACACTTTCAGGACAGACAACTTTAGTAGTAGTCCATTTGAAAATACAGGCAGTACCCAGGTTATGGACATCCGACATGTGGACAACCCAAAGATAAGAACAGGCTGAAGCAATGTCGGAAATAACATGAAAAAAATTAAAATCCTTAAAGTTGCCAAACTGTGTGTGTGTGAGGGACTGGGAGAGAGCGAGAGCGATGTGTGAGTGAATGTATGTATGAATGAGGAAGTGACTGTGTGTGAGAGAGCGGGAGAGAGAGCACGATGTGTGAGTGATTGCATGTATGAATGAGGAAGTGATTGTGTAAGAGAGAGATCATTAGAGAGATCAGGAGAGAGTGAGAGCGATATGTGAGTGAATGCATGTATGAATAAGGAAGTAACTGTGAAAGATAGTGAGAATGATTGTGAGTGAATGTATGCATGAATGAGAGACAGTGACTGTGTGTGTGAGAGAGTGAGAGCGATGCGAGAATGAATGCATGTATGAATGAGGAAGTGACTGTGTGTGAGAGATCGTGAGGGGGTGAGAGCAATGTGTGAGTGAACACATGCATGAATGAGGAAGTGACTGTGTGTGAGAGATCGGGAGAGAGTGATAGTGATGTGTGAGTGAATGCATGCATGAATGAGGAACTGACTGTGCATGTGAGAGATCCAGAGAGCGATGTGTGAGTGAATGCAGGTATGAATGAGGAAGTCAGTGTGTATGTGAGAGAAACTGGGAAAGAGAGTGATATGTGAGTGAATGCATGTATGAATGAGGAAGTGAGTGTGTATGTGAGAGAGATTGGGAGAGTGAGAGCAATGTGTGAGTGAATGCATGCATGAATGAGGAAGTGACTGTGTGTGTGAGAGAGAGCGATATGTGAGTGAATTTATGTATGAATGAGGAAGTGACTGTGTGTGAGAGATCGGGAGTGAGTGAGAGCGATGTGTGAGTGAATGTATGTATGAATGAAGAAGAGACTGTGTGTGTGAGAGAGAATGAAGAGGGAGAGCAAGCAAGCAATCATACCTCTCAACTATACAGATTTTTGCAGAATGTCAGACTTTTTCTCATACTTTTGGTCCATTTCTCATGGAATTCTAGCTTTCTAGCAAATGGCAAATTGCTGAAGATTTAAGTAGGAAAATGACAGAAATAATTTCATACTTCATTCCCTTCAGAAAATTCATGCTAATGCAAAACATGTTATTCTATCTACTTTCTAAGTTTGTAAGAGCAGCATTTAAAAATTGTCCTTTGCCCCCCGCCCCCCATTATTAATGCCTTTGTCCAGATTTCTTGCTGTAAAAGGTTGAGGTATGCGAGCGATCCCCTGGCAGCAGTTAAGAGGTGGGTGGTTGCATAAGGGGAGAAGGTTAGTTATGGAATAGGTAAAGCAGGGTTATAAATGTGTGTGTATATCAGACGACTTGATATTCCACCCATACCTTTCGACCTCTTACAGCAAGAAATATTGACAAAGCTATAATAATTGGGGGTCAAAAGTCCAAAAATAGGGCCACTTTTTAAATATTTTTCTTACAAACTTAGAAAGTAGAACAGGTTTTGCATTAGCGTGAATTTTCTCCCCTGTATTAAGAGTCTGAAACTCAAATGACTGCAATTATTTTCTGACTATACCCCTTCAATGATTTGCCAGAAAACCCCAATTTTATGAGAAACAGACCAAAAATATGAGGCAAAAATCTGTACAGTTGGGAGGTATGGGCTTGTGTACCTCTCTTCTTAGCTCAAGGAATCTGAATAAGTCTAAAATTAACAGGTGACAAAAGCTCATAATAAGATCATATTTTAAATGGTGTGTGTCTGTGTGTGTATGTCAGTCATACCGCTAAACCTCTTAGAGAAAGAAATCTGGACAAAGACATAAATAAAAGTGGGACAAATGCCCAAAAATAAGGAAATTGTAATAAATATTGCTCTTACAAATTTAGAAAGTTGATAGAATAACAGGTTTTGTATTAGCATGAATTTTCTGAAGGGCATGAATTCTGAAACTCAAATGTCTGTCATTATTTTCTAACTTCAGTCATTAATGATTTGCTACTACTTTTGCTAGACAACCACAATTTTATGAGAAATGGACCAAAAATGAGACAAAAATCTGGACATTCTGTGAAAATCTGTACAGTTGAGAGGTACATTTTTTTGTGTGCGAAAAAGTCCTCATAAACACTGCATTTAATAACCAGATGCCTTAAACCAGCTATTTTGATAGGAAGTAAGGAAACAGCTCATAGTAAGAAAGAACAGCTACATTATACAGTATTATGTTTAAGATTTTTTTTTTGTTTGGAAATGTTTCTAAAGTGTTTTATATGCAAAGAAAAGTAAAATAAATACTAGACTGAGGCACATATCTGACTAAATGATATTTAATAAGAACCATATGTACGTGTTTTGACTTGCATACAAATTTGACTTAAGGGCAGACTAAAAAACGAATCTCATCCTTAACCCAGGAACTGCCTGTACTGTTATCATTTTGTCAAAGCTTACAACTGCAACCAAAAGAGTACCATGTGAGTCTCAGGAGTAAAAAAAAAATCAGTCAAGAAAAAGGTATAAGGGTTTCTCTGGGACAACAGCAATGCTGAACTTTAGTGGTTTTCCAGACATGCTGTCAAATTGCTTGAGAATTACTACATATGTAAAGAACGTACTCAGATTGCACACTGGCTGATTTTTACTACTGCAAGTTACAGAATAGCTATAATGTCCCACAAAGCTGAGAATTATGAGATCTTATAGGAAAGGTACAACATTAAATTGAACTTGCATAAAAATGCAGTTTGCCTGCAGATGCACCTTTGCAGTCATCTCTGACAATTTAATGCACCTACACTGATGAGGTTTTATATAATAGTCAAAAACAGTGTCAGTGGTTTAACAAGCAGCATACTTGCCTCTAGTGCTGGAAGATCAGAAGGCTGCAGGTTCTATTCCCACACCCAGCTGCTTGGATTAATCTTCCAAAGAGACTGTAATGCAGCATAATGTGTGTGTGTGTGTGGGGGGGGGGGGGTTGGGGCTACACTCCTGAGTATATCATCCTTCAAATGAGACGTTTAAGGTTTCCATCTGCTTAAACTATGGCACAATTGGATGTAAAAGATCCCATGGTACTTAATGAAAAAAGAGTAGGGAATGTTTCCCAGTGCCGGCCAGTATTTCCTCTAGTCAATATGAATACCGCCTCTGGTCTGTCCTGAAGAGAGGTCATTAGCATATTGGGATTTGCCCAGTCAACAAAAGTATACATAAGATAGCTACTCAAAAGTGAAATCCTAATAGCACTTCTTTAGGATGGTACAGAAATATTCACACTATTCCCTACAGAGATCGCCTCCAAACAGGAATGCCGTAAAGTTAAACAAGTATTTGCCAGGTTTGCATTGAATTATACAAATGGTACCATTCTGTAACATAACTCATGTACCAACACCTTTGCCCAACGGTTCTTGGAATTCATAAATTCCAACGCCCTGGATCAAGTAATCCATAGTCCCACCAAGAGCTCCAATATCCTAGACCTGGTCATTACCAACATGGGAAATCGATGCTCCACACCTATGGTCACCCCCTCGTTAGTCACGTCTGACCATAAGCTAATCACCCTTAACATCCACATCCCACCCCCACCCCCCAGTAAGGAAACCTTCATAAAAAACTTCTCCAAAGCCAACTTCATGCTACTCAAGTCAGAAGTGACAAACTTCATGACACCCATGCAGACGGGAGATGAAAGTTCAACTGCTGAATCCTACACTAAGGCACTGTATACAAGCACATCCACTCATGCATAAATCGTGCCATCCCAAATAGAACCAAGATGCTCTCATCCAAAAAAAAAAGAAGCCAATCTGGTGGTCCCCTGTCATAAACAAACTTTACAACAAAAGGAAGAAACTGTTGCAGAAAAGAGGAAAATCCCAGGATGCAAAAAACTTCCTTACCAGCCTCAGTAAGAAACTGAGATCCCTCATAAAATCCTCCAAAGCTAGTTACGAAAATAAAATTGCCAAAGATTCCAAAGACAACAACAAGGCATTCTATAACTATGTCAAGAATCTAAATGGCAATGCTCAGATCTGCTCTGAGCTAAAACAGAATGGTATTAAATATACTGATCCCAAGGATATTGCCAATATCCTGGCAGATCGATTCAGTGCCAACTTCTCCCCCCTCTCACCCCCTAAATGGCCCATCTCAATACCAGAAGACTGCCAAATTCCGGTAATAATGGCCACACAGGTAAAAAAAAACCCTCTCCAAAGCTAAGAATACAGCATCCATGGGACCAGATGACATCCCGGGCTGTGTACTACATGAACTACAATATGAACTGGCACCTCACTTAAGTGCCATGTTTAATCATAGCCTCACCTCAGGTTTCGTGCCCACTGAGTGGAGCACAGCTACAGTTATCCCACTCCACAAGGGGGGATCCACCTTGGATCCCAGAAACTACCGTCCCATCAGTCTGACGAGCCTTATCTGCAAGGCCATGGAGTGTATTATCATGGAACTTATAAACAAAGACATTGGCAACCTTCAAACACTGGACCCCACCCAGTTTGGGTTCGTGAAAGGCCGATCTTGTCTCCTGAACTTGACTGACTTCTTTGAATCAGTCTCCAGAGCCATGGACAAGGGTAAGGTGGTCCACACAGCCTATCTAGACCTTGCCAAGGCCTTTGACACCATCCCCCACACTGGAATCACAGATAAACTTATTAAGCTGGGCATTAATCCCTACATCACCCAATGGGTTGCTAACTGGCTTACTGATAGAACCCACACTGTAAAAGTAGCCGACTCCAAATCCAGCTCCAGACAAGTGACAAGTGGAGTACCTCAGGGTTCAGTCCTGGGACCGCTCTTGTTTGGCATCTACTTCTCTGAAGTACAGGCCAACACTAAAGGACTCTGGATAACAAAGTTTGCAGATGACTGCAAACTGGGAGCCATTATTGAATCCCCAAATGATGTGGATACTCTACAAAAGGGCCTTACAGAAACAGATGCTTGGTGCCAGAGCCATGGGCTCAAGCTCAATGCCAAAAATGTATAGTTATCCCCTTTGGGAAAAAACATGTATCCGTGAATTACCATATAAGTGGCAGTACACTAAACACGAAAGTTTGATAAGAGACTTAGGGACACAGGTGGACAGTGGTCTCACCTTCGATAACCACATTGCCACAACAGTCAGGAAATCCTTCTATGTGGCACACCTCATCACTAAGGGCTTTTCATCCAGAAAAAAGGAGGTCATTGTCCCACTGTACTCATCCCTCATTAGACCCATTATAGAATACAATGCCCCGTTTGGTATGTACCTCTCAAGACATCTGCAACAACTGGAAAGGCCACAGAAATACCTCACTAAAAGAATCACAGGCCTAAAGCAAATGCCCTAAGCTGACCGCCTTAAAAAACTCCAGCTATACTCTGTCGCATATCTTCTACTCAGAGGCGATCTTTGCTTAACATACAAGGCCATGTCAAACCCAGAGCTGTTGGACATGCTACACTTAAAGAAATCCCAATCCCTCAGAGCCACACGCAACAGGGATCTAAACCTTGTCATCACAATAAACAAAACATGCTGGAGGGATAGGTTCCTGACCCAGAGACTCCCCAGACTCTGGAATAGATTGCCCATACATGTCAGGCAGAGCGCCTCTTTGGCCCTCTTCAAAAAGAACCTTGACGATTGGATGGGAGAAAGGAAATTCACCCCGGGGATCACGTCAGTTGCCCTGCTAGACAGGGGTCCAGGGAAGTAAATAGTGTGGGAAGAAATAGGCAGGGAATTGTTATGGCTAGGCTTGAATAGGCCCTAGGGCTGATAGCCTAGTACCAAACTATGAACCTATAACTAGTTACAACTTTTTTTTTCAGGCAAAAAGTTAACGGCATTATTTCTCAAATGTGGAAAAGGGGTAAAAAGTTCTGACAATGTACATTTAAATCATAACCTACTTGTGCTAAGTACAAGAGAGAAAAAAGGCTAAGTAGTATATGTACTTGGCTAGAAATCAATAGTGAAGAGTAGCACATTAGACTGGGTTTTGGTCATTTTGTTCGTGGGTGTGCAAACATGCATCCATACTTTGAGATGCTAATCCCCCCCTTCCCCTTTGAAGGTTGTATGGCTCTCCTGTAATTTGGGAAAGTATTAATATAGCAGAAAAGATACAAAAAACAGCAAACCATTGCTTCTGAAGATAAGGAAGCCAAGCAGCTACTTTTTTCCCCCAGTGTTTTAGACCACATATTTTGGTTGCAAACTTACATCAGTATCATTGCAGCTGAAATACTTTTTTTTTTTTAAATGACAGAGATATACCTTCTGCACCAGTCAACCAGACAAACAAGTTACATACATACATACTGGAATATAAGATTTCTCTGGTCTCTGTCCAAACATTGAAACAGCAGGGCTGATGTCATTAATGCTATCTAGTGATAGTAAAGATCTCCTTCCTATCCACAACAAGGACATCAGGAGGCATACTCACTGTATGCACTTCAGTACAGTATTTGTGGAGTGGGGGTAAAATCTGGCAGGACTAGGACCCAGTAGAGAAAAACAAAGTTAAGAATATAAATAAAATAACAGCACATTCAAATGCCATCATTGACTGCATAGTAATTTGCAACGCATCAAGCATTTGCATGCCTAGCATTTTTTTAATTAATGGGTGATAATTGTCTAGTTAGCACAGTCCGTTAGGTAAGGAGAAAGGTGTGAAATTCATCTGACCTCATGATCCTCTGATACTGCTTTCCTTTCATCTATTAGCTGTTACTGTAAGTAAATCTATTGGTTTTATTTTTGAGGTGATACATATCTATAAGGCACTACCAAAATAGAAGGGAAATCAGAAATACACAGATGATATTTTATCTCTTCACTTCTGGTCCTGGATTGTGGCTGGTAACAGTTAATTTACATCCTTAAATAAATTAAAAAAAGAAAACAATGGTCATAAAAGTTAAATATTGTGTCTCCCCACACACAGTATTAGGCTTTGGTAGTAAACTCTCGTATAGTGATGTTCTGTTTTTTTTTTTTTTTATTATTATTTATTTTGTAAAGCAGGTCATTTGCTTCAGTTAAGTATTTTTTTTAAAGAACTGCAGTTTGAAAAAGTGGAAGTAATGGAATTTGAAATGCCTTGGATGTTCTTCGTGTTTCACTGTTGCAGTCATTTCATTTGGGTTATCTGCTTGCAGGTAGCCCTCAGTCGGCCTGATTAACAAAGTCTTGGGTCCTGCGTTGGTTGCTGTCCCTTCTTCCATGGCGTCAGGTCATCAGGGGTATAAGACATGCAGCCGACACCATTACATCAGTTTTTCTTGCCGTGTGGTGCCCAAAGCAGAAGCAGTTTGCAAGTGTCGGTCGGCCGACTCCTGAAATTTTCGCTTTTGAGTTTCAGAACCGAAGTCTTCAACTAAAGCTAACTACCCCGTTGAGGAAACTTTTTCTTGCTCCTTACCAATGTCAGTGAAAGTTAATTGCATTACTTGTGGAAAGCAAATACCTCATAAAGATTTTCATTTGTACTGTATTCCTTGCCTAGGCCCTGACCACGACGTACCTTACTGTCGGTTTTGTGCTTTATTTAATCAACGCACTATCCGTCATCTGTATATTTTTGCCTCTAAATATTTCGGTTCTCGGTTTAATTGTCCAGAAATGTCGTTGGTTAACCACCCGACTACTGGGATTCTGAAAAAATGCAAAGATAAAGACAGAGACAGGCCGCAGAGGTCCAAAACTGCTGACGATGCTTCTCCTAAGCCCGTCACCAGTTTGCCGGTACTCAGGCACTTTTGCAGACCCTGATACCCACTACTTCTGATTCTCAGGGCTCTACAGAGACCCATTCGGAGTTTGGTATGCCGCAAGATGCTTCAATTATGAAACCCGTGGATGTCTCTACCTTGGATGGGTCTGGAGCCGCTGTGCAGGCACCGGCTTCTGAGGGTGTATTCAAGCCTACAGACTTGCATATTAAACAGATGCCTACTTCTTTACTTAGGCCTAAATCTCGATACATGTCTAAAAAACCAATGCCCAGGCCACATGCTCAGGCCTCTATGCCTAAAACACAGATAAGAATGGCTGAAGATCTACTAACTCTAATCAGGGGTAGCCAACCCCACCTTTCTAAGAGGCCTAGGACTGAAGTTGATTATGAATCTTCTGATCAGGATTCTGTTTTTTCTGATTCTTCTGATGATCTGGATTTGCCCTTATCTACTTATGAAGATTCTGATGCAGAGGACTCCATTCCCTGTGCTTCCCCTCCTGAGGATTTTTCTTTTGGGGAAACCTTACATACTCTAAGGGAGCATTTCCACTGGGAAAGCCAGGATTTTTCTGATTCAAAAAAGAGGCTTAGGGATTTCCTTCTCCTACCTCAGCATAGGTCTTTAGCTATTCCTCCTGTACTAAACATTGTTGATGATGTTTTTTCGGAATCTAGTTTGGCCCCTGATTCCCTGCCTCCTGCTCCCAGAAAACCTGACAGATACTACAGGGTCCCTGAGTCCCACAAGTTCCTTTTCACAAATCCTATTGCAGATCCAGAGACTATTTCACAGGGGCCCAAGGGCATTAAGGCTTCTACTGCTAAAAATCCAACCCCTTCTGATAGAGACTCCAGGGCACTGGATAGATGGGGTAAGAAGGTTTACACTTCTGCAACCTTGGCCATTAGGGCTTTAAACTGCCAGTTTCATATGCTAAAGTATCAACAACATGTTTTTGGACTGCTTAAACAGAAAATTATGTTGATGCCTGACTGTGTGGAAAATAAAGAATTACAGGATTTAATGCATTCTGCTGAACAAGTTGGAAAACATACTTTGCAATGTGGTTTTGATTCCTTAGAGGCCTCTTGCAGGGCTGCTGTTACTGGGTCTGTGCTCATAAGGCATGCTTGGCTTAAGGAGCAATCTTTGCCTGATCATGTCAAAGCTAAATTGTTGGATGCTCCTTTAAATCAGGACCGCCTGCTTGGCAACAAGGCTGAAGAAGTTCTTAAAAAATGGAAGATAGAGCTAAATCTATGCAAACTATTAAAGATTTTGTAGAAGTTCAGCCTCCTAGATTTAGTAGGCACTGGCCCTCTAAGAAATGGTCCTTTCCAGCCCCTTCCAGGTCTTCTCAAGCCAAACCCAGACACAGCAAAAACCCAGGTTTCAGTCCAGGGAACACACAGAACTAAGTAGTGGGGGGCCTCCACCTCCAAATCTGGGAATAATAAGACTCCCCCTATAGCAAGCTGCCTCAATGACTTCCTATTAAAACTTCCAAGCACTTATCAACTGACTGCCCCTTTGGGGGGAAAGATTGCTCTTCATGCAAAGAATTGGGAACTCATTACCCAGGACAAATGGGTTTTAAATATAGTGTCCCAGGGATACAGATTTCACTTCCACACGTTGCCAACACCAAGTGGGTGGTCAGACCTACCCCCAAATCAGTGGGCAGAGGCCCAAAAACAAGTACTTTCTCTCTTAAGCATGGAGGCTATTCAACTGGTACCAGAAGAGGAAACGGGACAAAGTTTCTACTTGAGATTTTTCCTGGTACCCAGAAAAGACAATTCATGGCATCCTATCCTGGACCCGTCTACCCTAAACACCTTCTTGGAGATTTCAAAATTCAAGATGCTGTCTCTTCACCAATTACTTCCTATGCTAGGCAAAGATGCCTGGTTGGCAACACTAGATTTAAAAGAAGCATACCTGCACATCCCAATCAGGGAATCTTGCAGAAGATATCTACGCTTCAAAGCAGGCTACACGCACTATCAGTTCTCTGCACTGCCCTTTGGCTTATCTACTGTGCCCAGGGTATTCACAAAGTGCCTAGCTCCAGTTATTGCATTTTGCAGGCAAAGAAATATCCAAATATACCCATCCCCGGACGATTGTCTAATTCAGGCAGAAAGCCAGGGCATACGTTTGAATCATCTGGCCTTTGTAAAAAGGGTTCTAACTTGTCTTGGGTACATCATAAATGAAAAGAAATCACACCTGGTACCCTGTCAACAAATTATATTCATGGGAGCAAGCTTGAATACAACTTCCCAGATGGCTTACCTCACGCCAGAGAAACAAATTCATTTGACAACCTACTTCAAACAAGTGGCCACAAAAACCCTGCTATCTGTAACACAAATACTGCAAGCCTTGGGGTTCATGGCCTCCTGCATCCCTCTAATTCCATATGCAAGACTACATATGAGGAAACTACAGTGGTATCTAAAAAGCCCATGGTGTCAACATTCTCAAGACCTAGAAACAATCATTCCTATCATACCTTGCCTACGCCTAGAGTTCCTTTGGTGGGCAGAGGCCTGCCACCAAAACAAGGGACTACCTTTCTCACCACCCCCTGCCACCCAAACCCTAACAAGAGACGCATCAGACTATGCATGGGGGGCTCACCAGGCAGGGAAGTGCATTCAGGGCAAATGGAACCCAAGTCAAATGCACCAGCATATCAATCAAAAAGAAATGTTAGTTGTACAGAATGCTCTGACAGCCTTCAAGGACCACATTCTTCCAGGACAACTAATGGTAAAGACGGACACCACTGTTATGTGGTACATAAACAAGCAGGGGGTACACATTCTTAGCCCCTCTGCAAACTGGCATTGTGGAACACAGCCTTGAGCTACCAAGTGCACCTACAAGCTCAATTCCTGCCAGGAAAATTAAATACACTGGCAGACGGACTAAGCAGAAGCCTCATGGAGCCACACAAGTGGAAACTGGAACCAAGGATTTTCAACATGACAAGCAAATGAGGGAGCCCAGATATAGACCTGTTTGCCTCTTCCCAGAACTACCAATTGGACAAGTTTTGCACAAGGACCCCCCACAAACAAGCCTGGAAAGTTGATGCTCTGTCCTTCAGCTGGAAAAGTTGATGCTCTGTCCTTCAGCTGGAAAAACCTATCAGTCTATGCCTTCTCCCCTCTGCCTCTGCTCAACTCCAAAAGTACTACTAAAAAATTAAACAGGACAAACCAAGGATGATTTTGATTCCTCCAGACTGGCCATGCCAACACTGGTACCCCCCCCCTCCTGCACAGTGTGTCATGGTTATCTCCATGGCACCTGCCTCAGACTCCTTACCTGCTCTCTCAGCAGGAGAACCAGATTCTACACCCTCAGCTTCTAACACTGAACCTTGCAGCCTGGCTAATTACTTAATCTCTCCTTTACCATCCCTTAGCAAACCTGTTATGGATATCATTTTAGAGGCAAGGAAGCCTAGTACTAGAAAATCTTATGCTGAAAAATGGAAAAGATTCTGTGCCAGGAACCAATCTCAAGGGATGAGTACAGCAATGCCCAATTTGCCTCAGCTTTTACAATACTTAACTGAGATGCTTCACAAGGGCCTGTCTTTTTCCTCCATTAAAATCCACACCTCAGCCATTTCAGCTCATTATAACAAAGAACCTCCCCCTCTTCTCTCATCCACTGCTCAAGCAGTTCCTCAGAGGGGCCAAAAATTTGAGACCACTCAGGAGAGCTCCAACCCCAGCCTGGGACCTTAACTTTGTCTTGGAGAAACTCACTCTACCTCCTTTCGAGCCAGCTGCTACTGCAGACTTAAAATTTCTTTCTTGGAAAACAGCTTTCCTTTTAGCAATCACTTCAGCTAGAAGGGTATCTGAATTACAGGCCCTTATGGCAGTGGAGCCTTTCATCATTTTTCATGCAGACAGGGTGTCCCTCAGAACCAATCCATCCTTCATGCCCAAGGTGGTATTCAGTGCGGCTCTTATCAGTCCATTCATTTGCCAACCTACTTTACCAATCCACAGAATAAAGGGGAACGGATACTGCATTCCTTAGATGTGCACAGACAACTCAGATTCTACTTGGACAGAACTAAACCTCAAAGGAAATCTGAACAACTTCTGGCGGCATTTACTGCAGGGGCAGAGGGGATGGCTATTTCAAAGCAAACCATTTCTAAATGGATAAGCCATTGCATTCATTTCTGCTATAAGCACCATGGAAAACCTATCCCCCAGGGGATTAGACCTCACTCCACCGGGGATGCATCTACCTCTACAGCCTTTCTCACAGGCGTCCCTACCAGGGACATCCTAGAAGCTGCTACCTGGAGTTCTGTACATACTTTCACCAAGCATTATTTGCCAATTTTCTCTAAATCCAGAGCTGGCTTTGCCACTGCAGTCTTGCAGGGCCTTATAGCTGGCTCTTATGCTATCTAGATTCCTCCTCCTCCCAACCATAGCTTTGGGAATCTACCCAAATGTAATGATGTAATGATTGCAATAGCATAACATGAAGAACATAGTACAGTTGTGTACACTTACCATAAATGTAGATGTTAGAGTGTATTCACTGTTGAAGTCCTGGTTATCCTCCCTCCAGCCCCCTAACTTCTTTTGGCTATACCTCTACTTTCCTTTACTATGCTTAAAAGCCTTTTTGGTGTATTTGCTTTTTTGTTGGAGGTATATCTTTGTACTTTTATATTTAATTGCTTCCCATTAGGGGGGCACCTGACATCTGGGGCAAGAAAAAATGATGTAATGGTGTCGGTTGCATGTTTTATACCCCTGACAACCTGATGTCTCGGAAGAAGGGACAGCAACTGACGCAGGACCCAAGACTTTGTTAATCAAGCTGACTGAGTGCTACCTGCAAGCAGATAACCCAAATGTAATGACTGCAACAGTGAATACACTCGAACATCTACATTTATGGTAAGGGTACACAAGTGTACTTTTCCTTGCTACAGCTTGTGGATTGCATGCTTATTTTCTTACTGTATGTCAGAGTTTTTTTTTTTTTCTAAGTAGTGATTACATTTAGCTACTTGGCCACAGCTGCATTCATCTGCATGATGTGGTAGAGTTTAAAAACTAGTATTTAGCCACGTGCCTTTCTTTTCTCCACTATCATTGTAGGGTCTGTGTATGTTTCAGTGGTCTGGGGTCTGATCTTCCCTTAGTATCTTTTCATCCTTCCTGCAGCTGCCCTTCAAAGCAGATATCAATTGCTTGGAGGCTACCTTTGCATTCCATCCACCATGGCTTGTCAGGAAAGTCTGACAGCATGGCTCTGGCAGTAGCTTAGGGAAAGAGAAAGGTTGAACAAAACAGAGCTGACAGAAGACAACAGTGCATCAGTGAAGGAAAGCTGACTTGTAGACAGCTGGGAGAAGCCAATTAGCAAACAAACTGGCCAAAGGAATAAGAAATAGTGTCTTGTTGAGCAAGACAGAAAATATCAGTTCTACCCTTGAGCAAAAAGTTGAGAACTAAGGTAGAGGCTTCCTGTAGAACTGACAAAACAGTGCCTTTTTAAATATGTGAAATATTTAAAAAATTGTCCTTTATTTTGGGTTTGTGCCTGATTCATGAACTAACAAGCTGATAGCTACAGTGGAGGTTCTCTGTTAGCAGCAACCTGAAGCAGCTCACAGGTTTGTAGTAGTTACAAGGCAGCCGAGTCAAAGACTGCATTCACCTTGCTTATGAAGAACACCCTTAGGTTTTACCTCTTTCTTGGGGAGGGCAAAATCATGTTATTCCAGGAACAAATTTATGGAATCCCTTCCAATCATCCTGGAAACATTTGGATACATTTTTAAGGATGTTATGGTGTCACACTGTTTAACTTGCAGAGAAAGTCTGCTCCAGAGATGAGGTAGGCATGGGGCAATAAATAATCCATCAAGTTTTCTTTATCTGTTGTTGAAGGTCTAGATCTTGGGTTTTTGTGTTGGTGGAATTATTTGATTTTCTGAGATTCAGGAGAGTATACTGTATTTTTGGTCTTAGAATGTATCTTCAGCACATGCTCCTTTATGATGATATTGAGTGCAAGAGATACAGGAACTGACAGACAAGGGATAACAGTCTCTGGGGTAAAGTTTGCCTTGAATTTGTCTACTGCTGTGTTAGCTAGTCATATTGGTAGTGTCATTTTGCTTAAGTTCCAGCACTGCTTGGTGTCATTTATTGGTTTTCTAATGAAGATGTAGAAGGAATTATGGTTATCCTTTGCTTCAGAGGTTAATTTAAGTTTGTGCTAAAATTTACACTCCATACTGTTCCACATTGAAAGGGTCTAACACGCATTCATTCTTGTGATTTTTAAATAAATAATCATGGGTAGTAATACTGAATCATATCAGTTCATCAAAAAGACTTTCCTGAGTATGAAGATACAGTTATTTGTCATGTTCTATTCTACCTAGTTGAAATTTACTAAGGGTTCTATATTTTGTTCCACATTGTCAGAGGTAGTGTTCCATATTTTGAAGATGGAATGTTGATAAATAAGGGAGGTAGTAAGGCAGGATGAAACTGATCACATTAAAGTGATCATTGCTGTGACTTGTTAGAGAAGGTGGGTCAGAACTTAGTGTCTTAAAGTTCAAGGCTGAAATACATTACAGTGATTGTTCTTTCATTTCTTTCTGGCAGAAAATCAGAATCTGTGGGTAGTGGTAACAGATACTGCCTACAGCATAATACATTTATATTTATTTTTTCATTTATTTTTTATGACCATCTACAAGGGGTGCTCTATAGCCGCAAATGGAAGTATATTATTGTAACTTTTATGTTTTTTTATCCTCTCAATGAAATATCAGAAGTATAAACAACTACCATCAAGTGTACAGGGTTTATTTCCCCTATCTAGTGTGCAACTCTCACATGGCTAGACAGTGCACTAGGGTCACCAGTGAAACAGGACACTTGTGCCTAGTGGGATAACCTGGTTAACTGATGTAGAAAATAAGAATAAATGTGGGCATCGTGTTTTGATGACAGTATTCAAAAACAAACAGCAGTTACAAGAGCACTTCTGAATGATTAGTGATGTGGTTTGCTGGGGGTGAATAGTATCTGTCAAAGAGCAACATCAGTGTTACATTTGTGATTTCTTCATAGCTTGACATCTCAGAAGAGGCACAGTCTGCATTATGATTATGTAAATTTTTGTGCCCAAATGTCTTATTAGAACTCCCTGAATTTTTTTATTGTGAACTGCTTTAAGGGAACTGACGCATGGCCTCTTGCAAATCCAGCATTTAAGAGATGTTGTTTTGTCACAATTTGGCTCTGTGGTAAAAGGAGGAGGAATTCCTCTTTTCCTTAAGAGATTCAAGATTCTGAGTCTGAAGGTGTAGGGATAGTTTCAATTGTTTCCCCTCAGATTTCTGATTCAAACTCAGAAGAGACCTCAATGGCTCTGCCAGTGAGGGTTTAACTTTCTGTGAGACTATTGTAGTTTGTGTGCCAGTGTTTACAGTAGAACACTGAAATTTCTCAGTCCATCATAAAATATGAGTGGGTACAAAAGGACTTTCCAGAGCCTACACCCATTCCTCACATTCTGTCTGCTTTAGAGGATGTATTTTTTTCCCCGATAGTCAGCCTGCTGCCCCCTAAAAAGGCAGATAAGATGTATAAAGTTCTTTCTTCTTTTACATTTTATAAATTATTTCCAAATCTGGCCCAGCAGCTATAGCTTTTGTTGATTCTACTGCTGCTAAGCACTTGTTTAATTCCAATTTTACAACTTTGATTTTTAAAAATTTGAATTGTCAGGCGTATCTGTCAAAAATAGTTTTGACAAATTATGAAAGGATGAGGAATGTTTTATATGCAGTTTATTCTTGTGAGGAAAAAATGGTTTAAATAACAAGTTTCTTCTACTGCACAAGTCACTACCAATTGTTTGCTGTGTGCATGACTCTGTTGATACTTCTTCCAGGGCTATGGTCACTGGTACTATTTTAAGGAGGTTTACATCGCTCCATTCTCAGAACCTCCTTGATAATGTTAAAAATGAAGTTTTAAATTCTTCCTTAGATTAGTCTTTGGCTGCTCTGCTACAGAGGTGATCAAAAAATGTGATGGGAAGGGCAAGCTAATCCAGGGAATCTCTAAGATTTTTCAACCCTCCTTTAACAAATTGTCCTAGGGATTTTTTTTATCTCCTCATCCAAAACTGATTAAACAATCTCAACAACAATCAGGTAAACAGACATTTAAAAAGAAATGGCAAAGGGGTTCCAAACAGAAGTCTTGAATTTCCCAAAATCAAAACAGTCTGGCAGGTCTGGTTCAAGAGGCTTTGTGACCCCCTCCTATCCTGGCACATTTTTCTTTAGAAAGTCTGAATCTCCATTTCCTCTTTGGCAAATGATTGTTTCAGGCAAACTGGTTCTGAAAATCATTCATCAAGGTCACAGATGGCAGTGGGAGGAAATTCCTCTTTTCCAGGGGGTCTTTCCTCTTCCCCGATATCAGACTTTTTTTTGTTCTTCATCACATCCTTATTCATCCAGACTTCAGATGGTTCACAAGATTTTGTGTGTCTGGATAACATTACCAGTTCTCTGACATACCCTTTGGCCAATCCACTGCACAAAGACTCTTCACAAAGTGTCTAGCTCCAGTTATAGCTCATTGCAAGCTACAGGGTATCCACATTTTTACATATTAAGACAACTTGCTTATCTTTGCAGCGTTTTTTCAAGGTGTCAATCTTTTTCAAGGTGTCAGAAATCTCCGTCAGCTGAGAGATCTCCTACACAAGCTAGGATTCCAAGAGAGCATTCAAAAGTCTTTCTTCACTGCCTCACACAGGATTGTGTTCCTGGGATGTCAATTAGACACCTCAGTTCAAAGAGCTTTTCTTTCACCAGAAGAAATATATCTTTATTTAGATCTATTTCTAAGGTTTTCCACTCAAACATTGGGGTATAACTCCACTGGGATGAAGTCTGCAAACTTTTAAATGAGAAGGTATTTTGTTTTTTGACCCATGTGATGCACTTTTTGGAATGGAATGTTCATGCTGCTTTCTTCTGGCATATAGTTGTCAGTGTTCCATTCAGAGAGCAGTGTTGTGAGAGAGGAATGGCTTTGTCAGCAGTTTAAGGGAGTGGGTGGATGTGGGTGTGGCTTGCTGGGGGGCAGCAGCCTGGGAGCTGCGAGTGCAAATCTGAAAATCCTGGCTACACCCCTGACCCACAACCCTCTGTTCCTGCTGCCTTCTCCAGGTTGAGAATGCCAGCATTAAGCATATAACTATAAGTAACTAGAAAGACAAAAAAAATGTGGTGGTCTTCTCACAGATCTCTCAAAAGGTGACAATTCAGTGGGGGAAGGAAGGCAAGTTATTCCAGTATCCAGACAAAGACCAGAGAAATCTACTGTTCTGGTAAGTATATAACTTGTGAATTTCTCTGGTCCGGTCTGGACACAAACAGCAGGACAGAACTGTTCAGCTAACAAAGATGGCCTAGTCGAGCAAAGTGGAACCAAAAAATTCTGTACTAAGTGAGTGACACCCAGGAGTAACAAAAAATAATTTTATTGAAAGAGTTTAGTGCTTTCCTTCCACTTGTATCAGGAACGTCATCAAACTACCATTTCTTTAAAATCACACACAAATACCAAACCACTCCTATCTCATGCTTTAAAATGTCCAGTAAAAATATTACATCAATTGAAACAATCAATAAACATTAAAATGTTTCAGTTTAAGAAAAGAACCGATACAGAATCATTTAACCCTTGACGACAAGTTGCAATGACGTTGAGCTGCCATTTCAGCTCGCACTTATTCAAATGTTCAACTGTACACCCTTGAACATCTTTTATTTGCTCTAGAACCACAAACCTGAACTTGTGTTCTTTAAAATCTTGTACATGCCTATATAATGCATTTGCTATTTTTCAATTCCTAATATACAAAACATGCTCATAGATTCTGTTCCTCAATTTCCTACCAGTCTTCCTACAAAACATACAGGGCATGAATCACAACTGCATAAATATACCACTTGTTTTGTATTACAAGTGCAGTACACTTTAATATCAAAAGTTTTGCCCTAACTTTAAAGATATTAGTGTTTGTCACATAAGGACACTGAACACAACACTTGCACTTATACATGCCTGGAGTTTTGTTATTGGATTTTCCTCCAGAAGCCTTATTTGCTTCTAGCAAATCCTTAAAGAATTTATCTTTTCTATAAACAAAACATTTTTTTTTCACCCACTTTGTTCAAAATGTCCAAATACTCCAATTTCTAATCAAGCAAACATCCATCACCCTATCAACAGTGAATGTATTAATAAATAACTTTTTATTACTGCTGAACTCACCTTCTCTATTTTTTGTAATGACCTGACCATTAACATCACTTAACTTATCACTATCCAGAATGGGAACATAAAAAAACAATTTGTCTTTTACTCAGAGCTTCATCCCTAATATCAGTTAAAAATTTCAGTGGATGACCTCTCCTGAGAAACATCTCAAGCGATACTTCACATTCCGTGATAAACTCTTCAATTTCAGACACCATGCAGGCCAACCAGACCATCTGGACCTTGTATGTTAATGTGAAGAGATCTAGATTGTACCTAGTCCAGAAAACCTCTAAGAATGGTTGCTGCAAAGGATGCTTGCATTCTAGAACTAGAATGGAGAGTGTAATGTTTAAAGAAGGTAGGGTGAAAAGACCAGGTAGCCAATGAGGTCATTTCATCAAGAGGAAAGTTGCAGAGGAAAGCAGTGGCTATAGCTTGAACCCTCACAGATTAAGCCTTTTGTGCAACAGAAAGCTGCCTCCTGGCTGATGTGCAACAGAAGTTCAATTTGAAATTTAGTTTAGATGCTGATGCGTGTAGCTACTTTGGACATACAAGATGGTTTAGTCCTAACAGAAGCCTGGTCTTAATGAAAAATAATGTAGGGGTACTGACATGACAAGGCCTGCAGCTCAGAAACTCTTCTTGTGGAGGTAAGAGGTATGAACATGATTTCCATGATTAGAAAGTACAGTTGTGTAAAATCTTACCATAACAGTAGATGCCCTACTGCTCACTGTTGCAGTATTCTTTACACTTGGGATATCCTGATGAAAATAAACAAATATCCGGACACCATACCATAGTCTTTACACCTTCCAGGAGTTGTACATCAGACGTATGTCCAACATACAAGGTATAAGGTACATATGTCTAATCCTTAGAACTGAAGTGTACCAGAAGAACCAAGTAACCCCAGAGAAAAGCAATAACATATACATCCAGGAAAGAAAGGAGGAGAAAAGGGTGGAAGGAGGTACCTTCATCAGGAGGGCAACAAAGTAACAGCGGACACAGTACTGCAACATTCAGAAGTAGGACATCTACTGGTATGATAAGATCTTACACAACTGCACTATGTCCTTCCTTATCACTGTTACAGTATTTTTTACACTTAAGGAGAGTGCAAAAGCTACAGTTAAATACGGAAGGAGGAATGCATAGAAGAGTCATCCACAAATCCATGAAGGCTAGCCCTGGCAAAACCAATCCTGGCTCTAGAAATTCCATCCAACTTGTAAGGTTTGGTAAAAGTATGAACAGAAGACCAAGTAGCAGCTTCCAAGATGGATCTAGTATCCAGACCCATAAAAAAGGCACTAGAAGAGGTCACTGCCCAGGAACAGTAAGCAGGAATAGGAGAGGAAAGCTACTTGCCATGAAAAGAATAGCAAAAAGAAATGGCATTAGAATTCCAGGAAGAGATGGTTTGTTTAGATACCGCCAAACCCAATTTTCTGGCATGAAAGGAAACAAAAAGTTGCTCAGATTTCCTAATACATTTTCCCTTGCTCAAATAATATCTGAGCTGTCTATGAAATTCCAATGTATGAAGAACCCTCTCTCTTTTTCTGTGAAGAAGGAAAGGAAAAAAAGGATGAGGGATGGACTGATTCAAGGACAACTCATTAACCACCTTGGCCATAAAAGAAGGATTGGTATAAAAATACACCCTTGTCCTTGTAATTAAAAAAAAAAAAAAAAAAAAAAAGAGGAATTGCCATGTACTTGAAGCTCAAAGATTCTCTTGGCAAAAGTAAGAACCACAAATAATAAAGTCATCCAAGTACGATGTATGGAAGAAGAAACTACAAAGCTCAAAAGGGGACTGAGTCAATAAAGAACAAAATTAAGGTCCCAAAAATGAGGAATAGGCTTTCTTAGAGGCCAATTATGAAGTATGCCTTTTAAAAATTGTTTAACTAAAAGCCAAAATGAAATGGCTGACAGATGACTATGCTAAACTGGAATTCAGTAACTCACAAAAATGAGAAAAGGCTGCAGGAACCACAACAGAAAAAGGATCCAGATCATACTTAAGAAATCAAATAGAAAATCTCTTTAGTCACATGCGATTTTCTTAGTAGTAGTTTTTTTTCTGACTTCCTACAAAACCCTATACACATCCTCAGAAAATTGGAGCCTGGAAGGAATCAACTCCCTATCACCCAAAGTGTCAATTGAAGGGAGAACAAGTGGAAGATCTATCATGTAAGGTAACTTGTGAAGACTGTCCCTAGCCAGATGAAATAGAAAGGGGAGCCAGTACTGTCTGGGACAAAAGGAAGTCACCGTCAAGATTTTGGTTGTGTCCCACATGATCTCTTGCAAGAGGAAGTACCACCAGATTGTGCTATGAACGAATGTAGACTGCCTGAAGAACAAAGTGATGGCAGGCTGCAAAATCTCAAGACTGAAGAGCCAGCCTGCAAAAAAGATAACATTTCATGCCACACTGCTTGATATACCACATGACTGTGGTACTGTGTATATAAAAAAAAACTTTAGAGGTCCTGGACCCCAAAGAAAATGAAAAGCCTGGAGAGCCTGAATTAGAGCCCCTCATCTCCTTGATGTTGATAAGGTCCATCAGTTGTTGATGGGACCAAAAACCCGGGACTTTTGAAACTCCCCAACTGTGATTTGAAACATCTGTGCACAGCTCCTGAGACCTGCATTCATGAAAATCTGGTGAATCTATCAGTAGAGCTCAGGCTTGAGACAAGATGAGACAGGAACCAGATACTCTAGAGTGTGGCAGTGCTGGAGCCAAACAGTCTTGAAATACCACTGAAATTTCCTCATGGGGAGTTAGGCAAAAAGAACCAAGGGACTGGTGGATGCCATATACCCCAGTGCTCAGAAAAATTCCCTTGTAGGAAGGACTAGGAGAGACCAGAAATACACAAACAGCGGACATTGGGAGGTGGGAGACAAATCAATACTGGAATGGTCTGACTACTGCAACACAAAAACACCTGGTCCTGTCAGGAAGTAGACCTTTTGAGATTAAGGCCGAATCCCACACTGAGCAGAAGCATGGTGAAACATAGATTCTGAAGCAGGGACTGCTGAGAGAGGATTTGAATTAACAGATCATCCAAATAAGCAAATGTTTGAATTCCCTGAAATCTGCAGAAGGTTACCACAGGGGCCAGACATTTGGTAAAGCCCCTTACAGCTGCAGAAAGACCAAAAGGCAAAGCAGCGACTGATAATTAAAGAAACAGAGAAACATAAAAAACATCCTGAAAAGAGGGTGAACAGGAATATGGAGGTAAGCATTCTTTAAATCCAGAGACACCAGAAGGATCCAAGGAAGAAACAGAGGGAAAAGTATCTGAGGAGAACAACCTGAAAGAAAGGACCCTGGGAAAGGTGTTGATAAGAGAGAGGTCTAGAATGGGCCTCTACAGCCCCTCCTTCCTGGAAACTAGAAACATTCTAGAAGAAAACCTGTTCCTCGCTGAGACAACAAGGGGACAGGTTGGATGGTTCTCTGTTCCACCAGATTCTGCAGAACTAAAAGAAAGTGAGGGAGCTGGCAAGGAGGCTGGAGAATGGAGAAAGAGATTTCCAAGTCATAAAATAACTGTTTTGAATAAATATGCAACAAAGTCTAGAAGATTTAAGAAAGTCTGTGCCATTGATTTGCATTGTTTGCCTGGAAATGGTTACATAGGTATTTTTATACCCCAAGTAGCTGGAAAAAGAAGTTATGTCTTACCATAACATTCCATCTGTGTTGTTGATCTTCATCCATTCATCACCAATGGGTTCCAGTTCCAAGTCCTCGGAACTGAGTCGACCTTATACCAAGCTCGTGCCAGCCATAAAACTCTTAAGCTAAGTTTTACCCATAATCCCTTCACCCTGTTACTTCAGATCAAGTCTGCCCTAATAAGTAAAGCAGAGGCCGTCTCCAAGCACAAACTGTAAGCCAGGAAATGGACACAAATATCCCCCAGGAGCCTCCCGGAGGGGGAAGGAGGGTGGGACATGATGAATGGATGAAGATCAACAATACAGATGGAACGTTATTGTAAGACATAACTTCTTTATCTGGTGGTGTTAATCTTCATTCCATGTAATCACCAATGGGACTATGTCCCTAGTTACTTTATATCCATGGGTGGCTCTATGGAAGAAAATTCCTGAGCACCATTGAACCAAAGGACGCTGTTCCTCTGGAGACCAGATCCAACTTGTAATGAGTGATAAAGGTATGGGAGGAAGCCCACGTAGCTGCTGCATAGATGTCCACTGAAGCTCTGGAGTGGAATGCCACAGAAGTTGCCATTGATCTGGTGGAGTGAGCTCTGACATTTGGTGGCACAGACTTTCCTTCTTGGTTATAAATGAAAATTATAGTCTCTCTCAGCCATTTAGATAGGATCACTTTAGAAACTGACTTTCCCATTTTTGGACCAGAAAAGGATATAAATAACTGGTCTGATTTTCTGATCATTTTTGTTCTAAGTAAAATCTCAATTGTCTGTGGACATCCAGTAAATGTAAACAATACTCTCCCTTGTTGGAAAAATTAGGAAAAAACAAGGCAAATCAATAGTTTGATTAATAGAGAGCTCAGAAATTACCTTGGGCAGGAAGGAAGAGTTTGTCCCTAGTGATACTCTGTCCTTATGGAAAATCAAATAAGGATGCTTGGTACAAAGAGCTTGGAGCTCAGAAATATGTCAGGCTGAAGTAATAGCCACCAGAAAAAGAGATTTCCAAGATAGAAACTTGATGTCACATGTGGCTGCTGGCTCGAAAGGAGGCCGTGCCAAAGACTGTAAGACAAGTGAGAGACTCCAGGGTTCTGTGGACTGCTTAATTGGTGGTCTTGAATGATAGACTCCTTTCAAGAAAATTTTGCTCAGATGAGGAGAGATTAAAGAGGAGTCACCAAAACCATTAAGAAAATTCAAAATGGCAGCTAAACAGTTGATGCTGTGGCACCCTCCTCAAAGAAGTTAGATAGGTACTGTAGTATAGCAGAGATTGGTGCAGAAAATTGATCTAGTTTTCTCAGTCTAGACCAAATAGAAAATCTTTTCCATTTGTCAGCATAAAGTTTTCTGGTGGATGGTTTATGCGAAGCCAGAATAATGTCACGTACTGGAGAGGAAAGATTACAATGCCTGGCAATTGTCGAAATGGAGAGGCCAAGATGTGAGCCTGAGACTGGACAAGTTTGGGTGGCTCAACTCTTGGGGGGTGAAAATCAGATCTGGAGTTGGATCCAAGGTCCACAATCTGCAAAGTAGATGAGGCCAGAGAAAGGAGAACCATACCTGTCGATGCCAATATGGTGCTATGAGGATCATTTTGCTTTTCAACCAAAGAGTTTTCTTCATAACTACAGAAATCAAGAGGAATGGGGGGATAAGCATAAAGCAGTCCCATGGGCCAATCATGGATAAGTGCATCCCTCGGGGACTCATCCAGCCGGTTCTAGATCAGCATATTGAATGCTGAAAATGCCGAATGCAATTTCATTGAACTGAAATGTTTGAAATTTCAAAAGAGCGAACTGACAGAATAAGAAGTTATATACCTACCATAATGTTCCATGTTAGTTGTCTTCTTCTCGCCTTCTTTCTTGCTGGCTGGGTTCGGAGCCGATCCTCGGCTCCGACTCGGCCATCTTCAAAAGCTCGAGAGCTGCTTACTGGCTTGAGGCCCCCCTATATCCCATGATGCCTGGCGCTAGATACCCAGATCTTGTTTGGTAAACCTAACTACAGACATCGTAACAACAATTATAACAACAATACAGTAAAACATAGTAGGATGCCTGAACCTACTGGACAGACTGAAAGTGGGAAGTGGAAGCCAGAGAAGACTCAGCCAGCGATAAAAAATATATGGAACTCTTCTCAGTCTACTAGGATAGGGGGATGGAGGGTGGGACGCAAGAAAGAAGGCGAGAAGAAGACAACTAACGGAACATTATGGTAGGTACATAACTTCTTAATGTTAAGTTGTCTATCTCGCCTTCATTCTTGCTGGTTGGGACAGCGTCCCTAGCACCTTAATCCTGGGTGGCTCATCGGAACAGACTCTTCAGAACAGTGGAACCAAAATCAGCTCTGCTTCTGGAAGCCACATCCAATTTATAATGCAAAATGAAGGTATGTGGATTAGCCCATGTAGCTGTTGCACAAATAGTTTCTATTGGCAATCTGGCCTGAAAAGCCACAGAAGTAGCTACAGCTCTGGTGGAGTGACCTTTGGGTTTAGCGGTAAGCTCTTTTCCTCTTAACTGATAAATAAAAGTAATAACAGAAGTCAACCACCTAGATAAGGTGACTTTTGATACCGGTAAGCCTTGTTTTCCCTCAGCGTAGGACAGGAACAACTGGTCTGATTTTCTGATTTGCTTGGTTCTATGCAGGTAAAAGCGTAATTGTCTATGAACATCCAACTGATGTAACTTGTATTCTGCCTTGTTGGAATAATTTGGAAAGAACACAGGTAGCTCAATAGACTGATTCAAATTATAATCAGAAGTAACCTTTGGAAGAAAGGATGGGTTAGTCCAAAGAGAAACTCTATCTTTGTAAAAAATTAGGTAAGGACGACGAACACAAAGAGCCTGAATTTCCGAAACTCTTCTAGCTGACGTAACCGCAACCAGAAGAAGGGTTTTCCAAGAAAAAAACTTCAAGGAGCAAGAAGCTGCCGGTTCAAAGGGGGGTAGTATTAGGGAAGCTAAAATCAAATGTAGATCCCACGGAGGCAGGGAATCTCTTACTGGGGGCCCCGAGTAGAGTGGCCCCTTTAAGAAAAGCTTTACAAAGCTTATGGGACATGATGCTTGAATCAGATAAGCCCGTATGAAAATTTGAAATTGCAGCTAGCTGAACTCTAATCGTGGCAGAAGAGGATCCAATTCGAAAAAGTTCTGCTAGAAATTCTAAAACATGGTGCACAGGGGGTGAAAAGGGGTCTATATTCCTGGTCTCTGCCCATAAGGAAAAACGTTTCCATTTACTAGCATAAGTTTTTCTAGTGGTGGACTTATGCGAGGATAAGATAATTTCACGCACCGAATGGGAAATGTTAGGAAGCCTGGCTAATGTCGGAAGTGGAGAAACCAAGTTGTGAGCTGGAGAGAATGAAGAGATTGGTGCAGCCCACCCGACTGATGGATCAGGAGGTCTGCAATTGGATCCAGGGTCCAGGGCTGCTCCAGAAGGTGATGATGCAGGAAAGGGAACCAAATTTGTTGAGGCCAGTAAGGGGCAATGAGGATCATTTTGCATCAAAATGTGGTGGCCTTCTGAATTAGTTTGGGAATCAGGGGAAATGGAGGGAATGCATAAAGAAGTCCCCGAGGCCAATCGTGAACTACAGCGTCTCTGGCGAAGTGTTCGGGAAGAGGGAGGAGAGAGAAAAACCTGTCACACTTGCTGTTGAAGGGGGTGGCAAAAAGATTGCAGCAAGGCTGACCCCATTTGCGGAAGATTCTGTCCACCACAGTCTGATTGAGAGACCACTCGTGAGGCATGAGAATTGCTCTGCTCAGCCTGTCTGCTATAACACTGGACTTCCCAGGGATGTGCACTGCTATCAGAAATCATTGGGAAGAGATCGCCCACTGCCAAAGTCTGACTGCTTCTCAACATAAGGGATATGATTTGGTTCCGCCCTGCTTGTTGATGTACCATACCACTGACATATTGTCTGTCTGAATTGCAATGGTCCCGGTGGGAAGAGAGTCCTGAACAGCTTGCAACGCTAAAAGCACGGCTCTCATCTCCAAGGCATTGATATGCAGATGGTACTCGTGAGACTGCCAGGTGCCTTGGACTGTTCTGCCCTGAAAATGCCCCCCCCACCCATTCAAAGAGGTGTCCATGGTCACCATAGCTACTGGAGGAGGAAGAACAAATGGTCTGCCCTGGTGTAATGATGGGGAAACCATCCACCAAACAAAGTGGTTTTTGCATGACTGAGTGATCATTATCATGTGAGACAAGGGGAGTTGCTGGAAGGACCATTGTGTGAACAGCATACACTGAAGAATCCTCATGTGAAAACGTGCAAGGGGGACTAGTATTATAGCCGCTGCCACGAGACCCAACATTTTTAGGATGAATCTGGCCTGAATCCTTTTGCATACTAATAAGACCTGGACATGCTGTCGAATGGCTAATACTCTGTCTACTGGGAGAGTCGCCGACATGTCCTTTGTGTTTAAGTTTGCGCCTATAAAAGTAATAGATTGACAAGGCGACAATGCAGACTTTTCGAAATTTATTGTGATGCCTAGAGTTGAGCATGTTCGGATGGTGTAGTCTCTGGCTCACAGCAGGTGATGCCTGGTGGTTGCAGTAAGGAGCCAGTCGTCTAAATATGGAAACACCTGGAATCCCTGCCGTCTCAAGTGAGCGGTGACTACTGCCAAACATTTGGTGAACACCCTGGGGGCTGTGGTGAGACCAAAGGGCAGAGCTCTGAACTGATAATGACTGGCTCCCAGCCAGAAGCGGAGGAATCTTCTGGAGCATCTGTGCATTTTGATATGGTAGTACACGTCCTGAAGATCTATGGAGCACATCCAATTGTCCTGACCCAAAAGGTAAAATGGACTGTAGTGTGACCATCCGGAACTTCGTTCTTTGCACAGACCTGCTTAGTCTGCTGAGATCCAGAATGGGTCTCCAGTCCCCTGTCTTTTTTGGTACCAAAAAGAACCTTGAGTAAATTCTGGATCCTTGCTGGTCTGCTGGGACTGACTGGATGGCTCTTTTTCTTAGCAGTTTTGAAATTTCTTGAACTGCTTGATCCCTTAGATTGGGTGGAACATCTGGAAGGGATTTGTTGGAAAGGAGTGGAGTGCGAAAGAAGGGGATTTTGTAGCCTTCGGATATGATAGAAAGTACCCATTTGTCTTGTGCTATACTTTGCCAGGCTCTTGGGTACAGCGATAATCTTCCCCCGACTGCCTCTGAAGGTGGACAGTCGGGCAGCACTTCAGGGATGCTGGAAGGGCTTGTCAGAGAAGGATTCTCTTTGGCCCTGATTCTGCGGACCCCCTCTGCCCGTAGGGCGGCATCTATTGTTTTTCCCTCCTCTGCCCCTGGAGGGGAAACTCTCCACATGTGTCAGGCACGGCTCCCCGGGACTTCCGGAACCACATCTTGCCACTCTTCTTACCCTTGGGATAGGGTCTTGAAGGAGTGGAAAAATGGACTCCAATGGCAGAGAGAGTCTTGCCTTCCTGCTCACACCTGGTAAGGGTATCCTTCACCTGTGGTCCAAACAGAGCAGAACCATCAAAGGGAGTGTTGGTGAAAGACGCCCTAAAGGGTTCCGCAAAGTTGCATAACCACATCCAAGCGTGCCTCTTCAGGACCACACCTGTGCCTGTGGCCCTACTCGCTCCATCGGCTGCATAAGAGATGAGCCGCATGGAGGAGTTTACTACAGAGTTTAGAGTCGCCAGCTGGGAGGCAATCTTAGCCTGAGCCCCGCGCAGATGATGGATCTTGAAGGGTATCTCCTAACTCTTTAAGGTGATCCCTTTGAAGGTGGGTAAAATGGCACAAATAGTTCAGAGACCGCATGGAAAAGGTCACTGAGGAAAACATCCACTTCCCATAATCTGTCCATCGTCCTAGACTTCTTTTTAGGGGGATGGACAGACGAAGAAGTTTCAGCCAACTCCTTTTTAGTGGCCGCTGCTACCACCATGGCATCCACGGGAACACCCTTGGTCAGAAACTGCTTGTTTTGAGGGGCAGTGATGAATTTTGTGGGTCTGCGGGGAGTTAGTTCCATTGTGTCTGGAGCTGACCACGCCTTTCGAGCCACCACTGACATCAGTGGATCGAAAGGCGGGGATACCCAGGAGGTGGAGGGTCGGGAACCAAACGCGTCCAGAAATACCGACTCATCCTCGGAAGGTTAAGGGTAGTTCAGTTCCCCCTCTGCCTAAGGAGTTCAAGGATGTCTGAGAAGGAGAAGTCCCCAGAGGGGGATCTCGAGGACCCCTCTGACTCCTCCAAGTCGGTATATGAAGTGACAGACTCAGGTGAGTCTACATGCTTCCCCTTGCATTTCCTCTTTCGAGGGGGCTCCTCTGAATGAACGGGCGAGGCCTCGGAAGAGGAAGATACACCCAATGGGGTGCCCTGGAGCGCTTGCTCCCCACCCTTGGGGTCTGGAGGAGGGGCAGAGGCAGGAGCAGGCACCATGGGGAGAGGAGCCGATGGGGCTGACAGTGAGGCTGACTCAGATGCCAGCACACTCCTCATGACCTCGAAGGCACACCTTCCCGATACCGGAGAAGGCTCCAGCGAGACCAGAATCCTTACCGGCACCGAGAGACGGCTCTGAAGCCGATGTAGGAGCCGAACTCACCTGCGCCGAAGCTCCGAGAGGGAGAACAGTGTTGGACAAGGGTCCAATGCCACTCGCCCCCTCGGAGCTGACAAGGGAGTCCCGGCGCCCAGATCCCTCCAAGGACGTCACAATGGAAGAGATCGGAGCACACGACGGAACCAAAAGGGGAGGTATCGGTGCCGATGGACCCACGGTTCCAGCCACAGCATGCTCCGGCTCCGAACTCAAGGGATGAGTCAAAGGAGGAACTATTGCAGAAACAGGCAGAGCCGAACCCTGATGAGGGGGGTTGGACAGCATTTTGGCCAGAGCCTGCGACTTTAAAAGCCTGCTCACCACTCTCTCCAAATCATGGTCAGATAACCTAGACAACCGAGAAGAGTGGGATCGATGACTCTGCTCAGATTGCAATAAAGGAGATCCTGGAGCCGAGTGTATTGACTCCAAGGATGGTGACCTGGAGTGTTTTAGACTCCCTGAAGGTTCCAACGGGAGGGTTAGAGCAGACAGAGATAGGTACTTCGGCTCCAGCCGGAGCTGAAGTTGACATAGAGATAGGTACTTTGGTTCCAGCTGGAACCGAAGTTGAAGCAGAAGCCATACCCGGCGACGGCTCCGAGCTGGGAGCCGACGGCTTCGATGGCCTAGATGGTTTCACTGAGTCTTTGCCAGTGATCCTTCAGGTTTAAGCAAACCCCTAAGGATAAGCTTATTCCTACGCTCATGCAGGACTCTTGGGCTAAAGGCATGACACACCGAACAAGAGTCCTGCAGGTGTAGGGAGCCTAAGCAGTAGACACAAGAAGTGTGACCATCTGTCAGTGACATTTTCTGACAGCATGAGTCACACTTCTTGAATCCTGACACTTTAGTGTATTTAGACTTTCCTGTAAGGGAAAATACACAACACTAATAAAGAGTACTAAGGGGAGTTGGTAACTAGAAAAAAACACACACAGTCCACACAGGTTACCACACCCAAACAGCACGCACACAAAAAATTATATAAGATAGCCTAAACTAACCTACAACTACCAAAATTTTAAAGAATTTTACAATGTTAAAGATAAGCCTCTAACTAAAACGGCCTACCCTAACGGAAGGGGGGGGGGATGACTCTCTAATAAGAAAACGAGTTTTCAAGGGGGTTAAACAGTAGGAATACTTACAACTATTAATAAACAATAAAATTTCTAACCAATAATATAAAACTAATCCTGATAAATAGTAATAAAGTGAAAAATATACGACCTGAGCCAGTAAATGCAACCTCGTAGTGAAAGCTGCAAATGAGATCTGGGTATCTAGCGCCAGGCATCATGGGATATAGGGGGGCATCGAGCCAGTAAGCAGCTCTCGAGCATTTGAAGATGGCAGAGTCGAAGCCGAGGATTGGCTCCGAACCCAACCAGCAAGAATGAAGGCGAGATAGACAACTTAACACTGTCGAGTTCTTTCCCATGAAAAGAAATCAATGTTCTGTGCAAAAAAAAAATGTAATACTTTAAACATTAACAGAAGTGGGGGGCTGTGCCCCCTACTTAAATATACCAACTCCGAGACCGCCCCACAGTAGAGGAAATAGCAAACTCCGATGATGGCCCACCGATTTCTTTCCCTAGGAAAGAACTTGGTGTTCCGTCAGTTCGCTCTTCTGACATTTCGAACATTTCAGTTCGATGAAATTAAATTTGGCGTTTTCAACATTCGAAATGCTGATAGGAACCCATCCTGCAGGGAATTAGAGTGAAATAGTTGCTGCACTTGTGGCTGGACGGGAAGGTGAATAGGTCGTAGCAAGGCTGAAAATCTTTGCGCTAAGTTGGAGTTGAGGGACCACTTTTGAGGCAGGAGAATGCATCTGCTCAGTTTCTTTGTGATCACATTAGAGTTCCCTGGGATATGCGTTGCTATCAGAGAGCAGTTGGAAGCCATCACCCATTGCCAAACTCTCATGCATCTCAACATAGGGGATAGGACTTTTTTCCCCCTTGTTTGTTGATGTACCAAACTACTGACATGCTGTCCGCTTGGATAGAGATCGTTCCCGAAGGAAGGGCAGACTGAAATGCTTGCAACCCCAAAAGCACTGCCCTCAGTTCTAGAACATTTATATGCAGATTGGCCTCTAAATCAGACCATGTGCCTTGGACAGTCATTCCCTAAAAATGCCCCCCCACCCTATCAGGGAAGGGCCCGTGGTCGCAATGGCGCTGGGTTGAAGGGGTGGTGGAAAGATTGGCTCCAAAGCCTGTGTCTGGCTTCATCCACCAAGAAAATCTAGATTGCATTGATTTGTAATACGAATCTGGAAGGACAACGGGTGTTGATTTGGACACCATTGGGTTAACAGAAGTCACTGTAAGAGTCTCGTGCAGCCTGGCTAGGGGTACTACTGATATAGATGCTGCCATTGACCCCAACAGCTGCAGGACCTGTCGAGCCGGAACCAAATTGTGGCAGAGTATCACTTGGAGCTGGATCCTTAGTCTTTGAAGCCTGTGATCTAGGTGAGAGATTAAACAAGAGTGGGTACTAAATGTCACCCCTATAAATTCCAAGGTTTGGGTTTAACTTAGATTGGACTTTTCCCAGTTTATGGAGATTCCCACGTGATGCACCAAAGAGAGGGTGTAGCACAAGGTTGCTACCAGTAGACACTTGGTGGGAGCGATGAGGAACCAATCATCCAGATATGGAAACGCCCAGAATCTTTGTAGTCTCAAGTGACCGGTCACTGTTGCCATGCATTTGGTGAGCACTCTGGGGACTGTACAGAGTCCTAAGGGCAGGGCACGGAATTGATAATGACTGGCTCCCACCCAGAAGAAAAGGAACCTTCTGGAGCTTTTGTCCATCTTGATGTGGCAATACACATCCTGAAGGTCTATCGAGCACATCCAATTTGCCTTCCTCCAGAAAGGGGAGAATGGACTGAACCGTGACCATCTGGAATTTTGTCTGGCTGACGAATGCGTTTAAACAGCTGAGGTCCAACATTGGTCTCCAGTCCCCTGTCTTTTTTTGGCCCTAAAAAGAACCTTGAGTAAAATCTGGATTTGATTTGGTCTGGTGGGACTTTCTGGATGATACTTTAAGTACAGCTTTTCTATTTGTAGAGCTGCTTCTTCCCTTACACTGGGAATGTCTGGGATTAATTTTGGGGGTTTTGGGTAGGAGTCGAATGGGATTTGGTAACCTCTGGATATTATCTTCTGCACCCAAGAATCGATAGTAAGTGACAGCCAGGCATTAGGGCGCAGAGAAAGACGTCCTCCAACTGTTTCCAGAGGAAAGCAATTGGGCTGCTCTTCAGGAGCACTGAGAGGGCTGTTCGGAGAAGGAATATCTGGAACCCTGATTACGCAGACCTCCTCTGCCTCTGTAGGGGCGTCTTCCAGAAGAGTTGCTCCCCTCTGCCTTTGGGGGTGAACTCGCCATGTGTATCATGAAAAGGGCTCTGAGACATTTTGTGCCACAATTTCCTGCTTCCCTGGTTCCTGGAAAAGGGATGCTGAGAAGTGGAGAAACATACACCAACAACAGACAGGATCTTACCATCCCTGCTCATACCTAGCTAGCATGTCCTTCACTTTAGGGCCAAACAGGGAAGATGCTTCCACTGGAGCATTAAGGAAGACTTAAAAGGATCCGCAAAGTCACACAGGCACAGCCAGGCATGATGTCTCATAACTACACCTGAACCCGCAGCTCTAGCCGGTCCTTTGGTTGCATTGTGAAATTAACCTCATGGATGAGTTAAAAACTGATTACAGGGTCGCTAGCTGCAAGGCTGCCTTGTCATTAGCCTCATCAGACACCTGTCCTGATAAGAGTACCAGAGAGAGTTCAGAGATGAGGTCTCTCTGGAGTCTGGTGAAATGTGCCAGGTAGTTCAAGGATCAAACAGCAAAGGTCGATGAAGCAAATACTCGCTTCCCCAGTCTGTCCACCCCTCAGGATTCCCTGTTAGGTGGGTGAACAGTATGGTTCTCCTCAGTGAGCTCTTTCTTGGTGGCTGCCGCCACCCCCCTAGCACCTACTGGTAAACCTTCTGACCAATGTGGATGCTCTTCAGGGGGAGAAAGGATCTTGTCTGGTCTCCTGGGGATTGCTTCAACAGCATCAGGGTTCTTCCAGGTGCGCTGAACCACAAGCTGAACCAACTCATCTGCAGGTTGGGTCACCCAGGAGGTAGATGGTCAAGCACGAAAAGACTGCAGAAAAACATATTCCTCTGAAGAAGGGTTTTTGGGCTTCCAATTACCCCTCTATTTCAAGATCTCAAGGATGTCTCCAAAGGAGACATCTTCAGGGGGTGATCGTGGGGACCCTTCCCCTTAATTGTAATCCATATCCTCAGTGAGGGACTCCTCAGGAGAGTTCACGTGCTTCCTCTTACATGATTTCTTCCTAGGAACTTCCTCAATGGGAGCTTCTGAGGAGGACCCAGAGGAAAGGACACCCTGCAATAGGGTCTCCTGCGGCTCCCATGCTCGATCCTGGATGGTGGCCTGTGAAAGCTGCAGCTCAGGGGGAGGACATGGATGTTCTGACACCGAAGGCTTGCTTACAGAGGCAAGAGCCCTTTCCATCGCCTGGAAAGCAGGGCCGCCTGAAGAGGGATGAGAGCCCGGAACAGAGAAAGACAACCTGGGAACCGGGGTCACACACTGCTTTGTTGAGCCCACTCCCGGGAATGGATCCTCAAGCTAGATTGGTACCGACAAGGCTCCTGGCACAGTGGATGGCATAGTAGAAAGGGTCAATGCCAAACTCGGGACTGAATCTGTAGTCCAATCCTGGGATCGAGGAAGACCTAGTTCCAATGGAACTGAAGGCCAAAGAGTAGGCTCCGGGGCCAAAGTGAGATCCACTACTGGCACCAAAGTTGAGGGTGCTGAGGGCTTCGAGACCTGCAAGGAGAGTAAGATGGAGTCCGTGAAGCAGAAATCCTAAGTCCTAGAAGGGATTGGGTTTTTAAATTGGAACGGATCCCCCTGGCTGCCAGCAGCTGGTCCACAAGGCGCACCACATCAAGTTTGGACAGGGTCCTGGTGGATCTACTGGATATCCCCGAAGGGGACTCTGGACTACCAACAGGTAGTTGACAGGAAAGTTGGAAAAGAGGGTTAAGAGACTTAGCGATAAACAGGTACAATTAAATATAAAGCGGAGCAAAGTAACACACTTTTTGATAACACTTATCTATTCAGAAATATCAAAGACTTAGCTGAGAGCTGGCATGAATGCGGCTTTACAGGTACACAGCAAACGAGATCTGGGGTAATAGGGAGAAGGGGGATATGGGTAAAACTTAGCTCGAGAGTTTTTTGGCTGGCAAGAGCTTGGTATAAGGCTGACTCGGTTCTCAGGGTTCAGAACCGGAACCCATCGGTGATGAATGGAATGAAGATTACTAAGATCATGTTTTCTGGAAGTGTGATGAGCTGGCAGACTTTTGGGATTTCCTGTGGACTGCCCCGTCGGGGATGCTGGGTGAGCGGATTGGACTGACTGGGGAGATTATTTTTTTTTTTGAGTTATACTACAGAATCAGAATTGCCTAGATATAGTAAAGCCTTGTCGAGTCTAATTATGGTGGTAGCCAAAAAAACAATTACTAGAAAATGGAAATCAAAGTCTGAACAAACTTTATTAGAAGTAGTGAATATATAAACAGTGATAAAACAACTGGAACTGGTATCTTTAAAAAAGGGAAAGGACAAACTACATAGAAAAAAATGGGAATTGCGGGAACAGTATATGCAGAGCAGGAATGAGGTTTAAGAGACAGGATTTGAATGAGCTATATAATGCTTAACTGACAATGACTGGAAGGTTTATAAGTGATTTATAATGTTTACAACTACAGTTGTTTCAATGTTGCCTGTGATTTAAATTGTTTGCAAATAAAGTGATATTTTATATGTTTTTCATTTATATAAATGTAAGATTGCCTTTGTCATATGTGGAAATTTATTAAAGATGTTGAAAAAAAAATAACCATTTTTGGATAATGGAGAGTACCCAAGTATCAGCGGTTACCTGTTGCCAAACAGAAAAAGAACAAGTCAGCCTGAGGGACACAGGAATATGTCCAAGAAAAAAGGGAAACTGGATGCCAGATAGAGGCAAATTTGTTAGAAAAAGATTTTTGGGCCCCCTAGAATTCTGATGGCTTGTCTGGGAAAATTCACTTAGGAACCCTCATGCTTCTAGCAAGCTGTCTACAGACAAAAAAAGTATAAATGTTTAATTTCTCTGGAACTTATGGAAAGAGTAAGCAAGTGTGTGCTTTAGGTCCAGAATAACAGTAACTTGATCTTGAAGAGGTTTAAACAATTCTACTGAATACATTTCTGGCTGGTTAAGGGGGAATCTAAATGTTTGGCCTTTGTGCCTTCAGGTAAGGCTTGAAAGCGCAACCAAGGGTATCTCCTCAGGACAGAACCAGACTGCAGCAGCCATAAAAGATGCATCAGCAACATCGTAACTGCATTTAATGGAATGGCAAGCCACCTGACAGGCAGAACTCAAATGAGAAAAGGCAGAAGTCTTACCATCTGAATCAGGCATGTCTGTCACAACTTCCTCCCAAGTTGGGAGAGAAGAGCCAGGACATATATATCCAGTCATGTGATTCTGATAACTGAAGGCCTTGAAGGCCATAGTAGCAGTGATGTGCACCTTTTATGATACATCTTCATAGCATGGCTTTCTTTGTCAGAAGATAAAAGCTTAGAAGAGGGGCAGCAGCTTGGATGGCTTATCTGTGGAAAGGGGAAAAAAAACATTAGATCAGATGAAGGACGTTTGTACAAAAACCTATGATCTTTAGGGACTTTATAAAATCTGTCTGGCTTCTTAGGGGCTGGAGGTTGAGTCAGGAACCTGAGAATCTGCAGAAAATGTATCCAAAAGGACAGCTAAAACAGGAGGGACTGCAGAAGGTCAGGGCAAATTCATTTACAAGAGTTCATAATATCTATTTTGAACATCAGAAAACTGTGAACAGCCCCACTTAAAACATTCCATCATGTGAACCACTGTGTCCACAAAATATTATTCTTCAAATGAAGAATCAGGGGATTGTGAATCTTCATCATACCACAAGGTAAGAGGTGAGTGGATATGGAAGGAGTATGCCAAAGATTCACTAGAATCCAACTCTCCATCAAAAGAATCAGAACCCCTAGGCCCTTTAGAAGTGGTAGAAGACCAAGGAGCAGAAGGATGGACAGACATCCCTTGTGGGGGCTTCAGGGCTATAAGGGTATGGAACAGCCCCTGTGAAAAGCCGTACACTCTTTGTGAGGATCCTTAGCCACAGAAACCACATTTGTTTTTTTGTTTCCTTTTTAAAAGTTCAGGTCCCTGCCAAGATTTGATGAGGGTACCAGGCACCTCTTCCTTAACTAATATTTGGGGAACCCCCCAGGCCCCTCAATCAGCTGTGGTTATACTGCTATAACTCCCACCAGATGTATGAACAGCCTCGGCAGATGTGGAACTAGACAGCTCTTTGTCAGCCTCCAACTGGGTCATGGCAGAGTGAACTGACATTGGCACCAGATGGTCCTCGGGTTCTTCATCCAACCCAACGGAAATGTAAAAGTAATAGGATAACTGTGTGCCTTTTTGGTTTTTACTTAACCGGTAGCTGATCTTCAGGGCTGCTGGATTCAGTGATGGTACTCTGAGCCAAAAGCTTCAGACACTGTTTTTCTAAATAAATAGAGAGGGATGACAGACAACTGTGCAGTGTCCTTATGACAAATGCATGAAAAATTTCACATAGTGCATGTTCATGTGCAGCTTCCGAAAAGTAAAATGCATTTTTCATGTCTACCTTTATGAGCATCTATCTCCCATACTCATTTTCCCTTCCTGGATGACATGAAAACAAACTACAAAGAGGAAAAAAGAAAGGACGAAACCCCAACGGGCCCCTTATCTTTAGAAGGTTTGGTAGATGAACCAACTCTGCAAATGGCATACAAACCAAATTCAGAGTTAGCGTTCTGACCAGCAGCTAGTAAGCTCTGAGGATTAGGCATCTGCATGTCACATATGTACCTTTTGCCATGCACTTAGGACACAGGTCTGGTGTATGGTGCCTGGAAGGTGTAAAGGCTTTGGTATGCTGGCCAGATGTTTGGCTATCCTCGGCAGGCTAATCCATGTGTAAAGAATACAGCAGCAGTAATAAGGAAGGAAATCTTGAGATCAGCTGAACCAGTTGGCTCAAAAGGAATCTAATTAGGCTCTCAAGCACAAAGTTAAGGTCCCAAACTGGAGCTGGTTTGGCAAGTGAAGGCCATGAATGAAAAATCCTTTTGATACTGGGGTCAGAGGTTGGTATAATGGCTAAAGTATTTACCTCACAGACATCTGCCTCTATGGCACAAGGTACAACTGGAGTATGGAGAAAGAGTAGAGGTAATGCAAATTCAAATTCAGTTTATAGATAATCTGGGGTAACATAATGGTTAAGGCATAAACTTCACAGACAAGAGGCAGGGTTTAATTCTCCCCAGCAGAAATTGGCTATTCTTATAATGGTGCATAAGGGAAGCTAGCTTAGTACTTACCCAAGAAAAAAGGCCCAAATCCAGGTACGTTTTAGAGGAACTAGTATAAAAGTTAAGATGCTTACCTTACAGTCAGAAGGTACAAGGTTCGATTATCATGTTTGGAAGGGGAATTGGATAGGCTTATAATGGCCCACAAGGTCAGCTAGACTAGCACTTACCTATGAACTTATGAAGATCTTATAATTAAGTGGCCAGTGAATGAGTTGGAAAACCCTTTCGGAAGCAGGAAATCATTGCCAATTGTGTTTACTTGAGGAGTAACTAGCTTCTTTGTTGTGCAATTCTGTTAAAGGCTAACACCTCCTGCAGGGGTGCTGAAACAGGCAAACTGTTTTTGCAAGAAGCCTATTTGGAGAATTTCTTCCATTTATCCTTCAAATTTTTCCAGCTGAGGTTTTCTGAAAGGACCACTGAACCAACTTGCTGGAATCCAAACAGAAAATGACCAGACCCAGTTCACAACTATTTTATTACAGGAATTAAGTGCTTTCGTGTGTATATCACATACATGTCTTCAGAATACAAAACATTCACAAAAATTCAGTTTAAATAACCCACCAAAAAAAAAAAACACATGACCCATCAACCCACCTACCAATTCTAATCTTAAAGGCTACTTGCTCATATAATAAAATACAAAAAAGTCTATACAAATATATACTAACAAAAAAACTAAACTAATGTTTCCCTAATGTGTACAACATAATAAATTAAATATAGTGAGACATAAGTCTTAAAACACAAGCTATGGATAAAAACTCATTCAAACCTGGGGGTGAGGTGGCGTTTAATTTCAGTTGCCAGTGCAACTCCCTCCGTTCTACCATGTCACACCATGGTCGCTACAGTAAATTCTGCTGTATGGTGTCGATGCCAAAAAAATAAAAAAAAAACACGGTCTGGATGACAATACAATGCATTAGTAGTTCTCCTCTGATTGATGTCATAAATGTGTTCATAAATGCATTCTTTAAAACTACAAATGGTTTTCCCAACATAAAAGCTTGGGCACATTTTGCATAAAGTCACATAAATCACTCCCACTGATTTACAATTACAAAGTGTGTCCTTACCATTAAAAAGCACCTAATGTTTCCTCTAAAATGTAATGGCACAAATTGCAAGCACCACACTTATAAGTATCCCAAGCCCTTTCACTAATGGTAGTATATATCTTGTCATCTGATTCTAACATGTTCTTGATGCGTTTGACTTTTCTAGTGACAAATACTGTTCTGGTTCCCAAAATGTCAGATATCCCTTCAAACTTGAAAAACAAGCCAATTTTGGTTAATAATATTCTGAATGTAACCATATTCTTCAGTGAAAGTGGGAATGAATGAATGAACAATTATACCCACCATCTGTTTCTCTCTGATAAACCAAAGTTTTGTTATCTAACAAAATTGAAATCACCTCCTTCTGCTGTCTCTGCTGAAGGACTTCCATCCATATTAAATCAACTAAATCTGTGGGGTAACTTCTAGTTGTAAACATCCCTTTCAGATTTACACATTCTCTGAAAAACATTTCTTCACTAGAAATCATACGGGCTAACCTTATATATTGCCCCTTAAAGATTCCTCTCTTTTGGTGCATTGGATGACTACTGTAGTGGAAAAGGCTATTAGAGCATGTTGCTTTCCTAAACACAATGCACTGTATACTTTTATCCGTGTCATGCTTGTAAATAAACACATCCAAATAGTTAAATACTTACTGTACTATAACGGTATGTAAACTTTAAATAGGAGGTAGTGGAATGTAAATATTCCAAAAATCCATCAGTGTCTACTTTACTAGCATCCCAAGCAATAAAAATGTAATCCAAAAACCTCACATATAAATAATAAGGTGGAACATTTTCGTTGTTAAATATAAACTGCTTTTCCCATTGAAGTAATACTGTGTTCACAAACACTGGGGCGCAGCTTGCCCCCATAGCAACCTCTCTTTTTTGTTGAAAAAATTGCCCATCCAGATGAATAAAATTATACTTCAAAACCATGTCTAACAATGCCTCAAGCACATTAATTTCATTAGCGTTAAAAATGACCAGATTTGTGAATAAAATCATGAAAAAAGAAGTAATGTCTTACCATAACATTCCATCGGAGTTGTTGATCTTCTTCCAGTCATCACTGATGGGTTCGGTTCCGAGCCCACGGAATAGAGTCGGCCTTATACCAAGCTTGCATGCACCAAAAACTCTCGAGCTAAGCTGCGACCCACAATGCCCCTTACTCAGTTACCTCGATCGAGTTTGCATGCAACATATAGAAGAAGAAAAAAGTCAGAGGCCATCTCTGCGCAGAAACACTACAGACACCACAAAGACCCAGATGATCCACCAGGAACCTTTGGAGGGGGTCGGTGGGATGGTGTGATGACTGGAAGAAGATCAACAACTCAGATGGGACGTTATGGTAAGACATAACTTCTTTATCTGAAGTTGTTAATCTTCTTCCTATTCATCACTGATGGGACCGAGTTCACAGCTACTTGGAGAACCTTGGTGGCCCTTATGGAAGAACACTCCTGAGAACCACTGAACCAAAGGCCGCTCTTCCCCTGGAGATCAGATCCAATTTTTAATGCTTGATAAAGGTGTGGGGCTTATCCCAAATGGCAGCTGCACAAATGTCATCCATGGAGGCCCTAGGGTGGAAGGCAACAGATGCTGCAATAGCCCTAGTTGAGTGAGCTTTGATTTGGCCTGGCTTAGTTGGCTCCGTAAGTGAATATGTGAAGGCAATGAAATCCGTGACCCATTTAGACAAAGTAACTTTCGATACTGCACCTCCCATTCTAGGACCCGCAAAGGAGATGAAAAGCTGGTCCGACTTGCGAAAGGGTTTAGTTCTGTCCAGATAGAAACGTGATTATCTATGAACATCCAAGGAATGTAGGCAGTATTCTCCCTTGTTAGAGTAATTTGGGAAGAACACAGGGAGCTCAATGGACTGGTTAATCGAAAAGTCAGAAACCACTCTGGGGAGAAAGGATGGGTTAGTACGAAGTGATACTCTGTCCTTATGAAAGATCAGATAAGGGCTCTTAATACATAATGCTTGTTAATTCAGAAATTCGTCGGCCTGAGGTTATAGCCACCAGAAATAAGGATTTCCATGACAGGAATTTTAGATCACGTCACAGCCTGTTCAAAAGGGGGCAGAGAAAGAGACTGCAGAACCCAGGACAGATTCCATACCGCCACCGGTTGCCTGATGGGAGGCCTGCTGTGGAAAATACCCTTGAGGAAAGTCTTGCAAAGGCGAGAGGAAATAAGCGGGACTTTATCTGCGCCATTATGGAAATAGGAAACAGCTGCTAGATGGACTTGAATGGTGGAAGCGGAGGCCCCACTGTCAAACAGTTCAGCCAGGTAATGAAGAATAGTGGCTACAGGGGCTGAGAACGGGTCTAGCTTCTGATTATGTGACCAAATAGAGAATCTTTTCCATTTATCCCTGTAAAGTTTCCTGGTGGATAGTTTATGAGAGGCCAAGATAATATCACATACGGTTGAAGAAAGGGTTTCCTGCCTGGCAACAAACGGAAGTTTCGAAACCAAGCTGTCATCTTGAGAGTGGACAGATTTGGGGGGAGTCAGCCCTTGTGGGTGAGATATGAGGTCCTGACAAGTGTCTAGGATCCAAGTAGGTTGTAACAGATGAGGTTGAAGGAAGGGAAGCCACACTTGACAAGGCCAGAACGGGACAATGAGGATCACTTTGCTTCTCAACCAAATAGCTTTCCTTAGAAAAAAGGGGATCAGAGGAATTGGAGGATAAGCATAAAGGAGACACGTGGGCCAATCGTGAATCAAAGCGTCTCTTGGTGACTCTCCGAGAAGGGGAAAAACAGCAAAGTAGCTGCTGCATTTTGTATTTGAGGGGGAGGCGAAAAGGTCGCAGCATGGCTGGCCCCAATGGCTGAAAATTTCCACCGCCACACTCTGGTTGAGAGACCACTCATGAGGATGGAGAATGCATCTGCTCAGCCTGTCTGCAATCATGTTGGAGCTCTTCAGGATATGCGATGCGATCAGAAAGCAGTTGGAAGCTATTGCCCACTGCCAGATTCTCATGGCTTCGTGACATAGGGGGGACAGGGGTTTCCTGGGCCTTCTGCTCTCGGAGTCCTGGGGGGGTGGCCTTTGACAGCTGCAGCTCAGAAGGAACTAGGGGGGATAACAGATGTAGGAGGATTGCTAGAAGCAAGCACCCTCTCCATCACCCGGAATGCGGGCCCGCCCAAAGAGGAGTGGGAGCCCAGAACCGAAGAAGACAAAATTGGAACCAGGATCACACCCCGCTCCACATGGTCCGCCCCCAGGGACGGAGCCTCAAGCAACCTAAGAGCGGTAGTTACCCTCTGATAAAAAGTCGGGACCAACAACACGGTCAGAAATGATACTGGAACCAGAGGTTCCACCCCCCTAGCATGAGATTGAGGGAGGGTGGGTTCCGACAGAACCGACACCCAAAGGGACCTCGGTGCCTCAGACACAGTCGGTGCTAAGGAAGGGGGTCCTCTAGAAAACGTCGGATATATGAGCCTTGGAACCAAGGGAGGAGAGTATGTAGGGGTCGCTGAAGTAATAAGCCCAAAGCCTGGAGTGGGATAGGGTCTAGGCAAATTCCCCCAGCAGTCAGCAGCTGGTCAAAAAGGCGCACCACATCCAATTTTGAAAGGCTCCTGGTGGATCTTACCGATGTCCCTGAGGAGGGAATCAGGCCGGTCCAAAAAGGGGCTGCAGGCTTGTCCGGTAAATGGGTCCACAGACAACGAGTATCAGGTCTGTGGGTGTATCACAGAACAGCACCAACAATTCCAATTTAGAAACTGGCAACAACGGCATGGTTGGAGCCGAAGTCACAACAGGGGTGGATGCCAAAAACTGTTCTGAAGTTGTTGTCGGAACAGACATCGGAGTGGAGGTGGGCAGCGGTCAGTGCCAAGACAGACAAACTGATCGGAACTGAGGTAGTAGATGGCACCGTAGTCGTCGGTGACAGAGTAGGTGCCAACGGGGCGGCCTCGATAAGGTTTGCTGGAGCCGAACTCAGAACCAATGTAGTTGGAACAGAGGAGGCAGTATAGTGCTCTGAGGAAGACTTTTGGGCCTTGTGCTTATAGCTTTTACCTCTGTCATCAGCCGGTGAAGAGGATGTTTCTTGTTCACAGGAGGACGGGATGAGACCTCCGTCGCAGAAATAGCCTCCGAAAAAGGTGATGCAAGCAGGCCCTTCAAAATCAATTTATTTCAACGTTCATTCAGCATCCGCTGACTGAAGCTAGCACAAATATCACACGGGGGTTTCACCGACAAATGTGGAACCTCCAAACAGTACACACACTCTTCATGAAGGTCGCTATTTGGAAGTTTACCACTACAAGAAGAGCAGTGCTTAAACCTCGTAGTTACCTTCTTCTCAGACATAACAGTACACACTCTCACACAAAAGAAAAAGAGTGAGGAAGGTGGAGGAAATGTAGTAGTATAGAGAGAGGAATTACCAGCAATGGTAATAAGATACCACAAGGGTAGAAAGTTCAAAAACACCAACAATGGTACGAAAGGGATACCTGTAGGTAGAGCTGAGAATATAGAAATAGCAAAGAACAAACTAAACGAAAAAAAAACTTTTACAAAAACTTGTAAATGTATAAGATAAATCACTTAGCTGGAGAGCTCGGTGAAACGCAGCTATATCGCTGTGCGGCAAACGAGATCCGAGGTAACTGAGTAAAGGGCACTGTGGGTAGCAGCTTAGCTCGAGAGCTTTTGGTGCAGCAAGCTTGGTATAAGGACGACTCGGTTCCGAGGGCTCGGAACCAAACACATCAATGATGAATAGGAAGAAGATTAACAACTTCAGATCATTTCTTTTCCAACATCTTGTGGGATAACATTAAATAAATTTACTATATCTACAGTAACAACCGCTAAACTAGTACTATATTTAATTTTTCTCGATTTTCCAAAAAATCCCAAGAATCTTTCATAACATGGGGGTAACCAAATACCAGCATTTTTACTTTTTTATGTATACAGCCATGGGGAGAGTGACAGAAGTTCTAGCACTCACGATGGGTCTCATAAGAGGGTCCCACAAACATTTATGTATTTTTGGGATCCCAAAAAGGGGGGGCCACGGGGAATTTAACTTAGAAATTTCTTCTTGTTCCAACATGTCTAACAGAATAAATCTAATTCTAGAAGAACACGAATTAATATAATTCAAAGATACTTGCTCATAAAAATCTTCATCTAGTACATGTTCAAACATTTTGTTAAGATAATCCCCTTTGTTCATAATCACTATCCCTCCCCCTTTATCTGGCTTCATGATTCTAATCATTTTGTTTTGCATAAGTTCTTCTAGTAAGCGTTGTTCAGAAATAGTCAAATTAGTTTCACTCGTGAACATTTTTACCCCTTAGCAATTTTCTGAAATTAAATTCAGTTTTTCAAAATTAACCAGGGGTATAGATAACACAGGGTTACAAATGCTGCTACTACTTAAAATATTACTAATGTGATTGTTGTTGACATCATTAAACAGCAGCTTGAAACTGAGCTTTCTTAAGAAAAGTTTTAAATTCACCATTAAAATTTCAATTCTAGCATGTGTTGTAGGGATAAAAGTGAGCTTTTTACTCAACAGACTCACTACATTTTCATTGAATGTAATATCTGTAAAGTTATATACTTTATAGTCACTATTGGCATTAGTTAAAATGTTAGGCAATGCCTCATGCACAGTACCTGCTGTTCCAAAATTATCTAATAATTTTGTGGACGCTGGTAATACGAATTCTGCCTCTCGTATCTCCCTCTGGCTCTCCCTCTGTTCCATGTGTGCTGGTTCCGATTATGTTGGTGAAAATTCTGCTAGTTGTCCCCAAAATTGTTCCTGAGCCACTCTGATCTCCTGGGAGGAGCTGCATCTAAAGAGGCCGCCCCTTCCTCTTGGTTCTCCATATGTTCTGCTTCTTCCCGTGAGGGGTTCCCCTCTCAAACTCTGTCATCTTGGTTCCACCCTTCTGACACACCCACTGGCTGAGGGGTATGCTTTCCCCTCCTGCTATTCCCTTTTACCTCTGTCAAGTTTTTTTTACATTTTCTCTTTTGAATGTCAGTTACGACACTGTATATTCTGCCAAAAACTGCAGAGTACTGCACCCCTTGTACAGAAAAAAGCACATCTTTTTTATTTTGTTGTCCAGCCCTTCGGCTTCTTTCATAAGATTGTCTATTTCAATCTGATTGTGCTTTCTAAGTAGTTTCAGCAGCTCCACACCTTGTTTATTGAATAGTTCTATCAAATCCAAATGCAAAGGTGAGCCAGCTAATAACCCATTCAGGTATTTCCACAGTCTAAGTCCCTTAGGGACTTTCTCAGTATGAATACATTCAGATAAAAGGCGTTTTCTATTTGTAGTTTGCGACATTTAAGTAACACCTTTTCAAAAGTAGTTAAAGTTTCATTGTATGACCCTGTTTCACTACTTGCATGCTGCAATTGAATAGTAGAGCGCAACTAAGTTAATATTAACTGTCCGTTCATTGTCAGAATTCACTGATGAATGAGAAGAAAGATTCTTTAAACAGGCAGGTGTACAATGGTATTTTGTAGGAGTAGATGAAGCAGCTGCTGGTTACTAGACCATTCCATAAGTTCTTGTACCACCAAAGTAAGCTGCCCAACACTTATCTGAAGGTCTTCCAAGTTGGAAACCGGTCTAGCCCCATTCACAATCAAATTGTCCACAGAAGACATGAGAAACTGAGAACCCAAGCAACACAAAATGACAAAAAACACTGAAACAACTGCTGGAATCCAAACAGAAAACGACCAGAACCAGTTCACAAGTGTTTTATTACAGGAATTTGTTTATTTACAAGGATGACATGGATAAAAGTATACAGAGCACTCTGTTTAGGAAAGCAACATACTCTAACAGTCTTTTGCACTACAGTAGTTGTCATCCAATGCACCAAAAGAGGGGAATCATTACGGGGCAATATATATAAGGTTAGCTAGTGAAGTAATGTTTTTCAAAGAATGTGTAAATCTGAAAAAGATGTTTACAACTAGAGGCTACTCCCCGGATTTACTTGATTTAATATGGAGGGACGTCCTTCAGAAGAGACAGCCGAAGGAGGGGATTCCCATTTCGTTAGATAACAAAACTTTGGTTTATCAGAGAGAAACAAATGGTGGGTATAACTGTTCATTCAGAACTTTCACTGAAGATGGTTTATCAGAGAGAAACAAATGGTGGGTATAACTGTTCATCAGAACTACTGTCACTGAAGAATATGGTTACATTCGGATTATTATTAACCAAAATTGGCTTGTCTTTCAAGCACTTGAAGGGATATCTGACATTTTGGGAACCAAACCAGTATTTGTCACTAGAAAAGCCAAATGCATCAAGAACATGTTAGACTCAGACGACAAAATATATACTACTATTAGTGAAAGGACTTGGGGTACTTATAAATGTGAGGGTCTATATTATATGAACAAAAGTTCATATGAACGAACGCTCTAATGAGCGAAAATGCCGGGCATCAAAATGCTTTTTCTGGGGTCGCAGTACAGTGAAGATAGGAATATTTGCCTTTTCCTCACTGTAGTGCGATCTCGGAGTTGGAATATATATTTAGCGGGGGCTGTGGGGGGGCACAGCCCCCCACAATATAAGGTTCGATGTCCGGCACTTTCGCTCATATAATAGACCCTAAATGTGGTGCGTGCAATTTGTGCCAGTACATTTTAGAGAAATAGGAGGTGCTTATTAATGGTATGAAAGGACACACTTTTTTTGTAATTGTAAATCAATGGGAATGATTTATGTGGCTTTATGCAAAATGTGCCCAAGTTTTTATGTTGGGAAAACCATTCATAGTTTTAAAGAATGCATTTATGAACACATTTATGACATCAAGCAGAGGAGAACTACTAATGCATTATATTGTCATGCAGAAAAACATCCAGACCATGTTTTTTTTATTTTTTGGAACCGACACCATACAGTGGAATTTACTGGGGGGAACGTGGTGTGACATAGTAGAATGGAGGGAGTTGCACTGGCAACTGAAATTAAACGCCACCTCACCCCCAGGCTTGAATGAAGCTTTATCCATAGCTTGTGTTTTAAGACTTATGTCTCACTATATAATTTATGTTGTACACATTGGGGAAACATTAGGTTAGTTTTTTCTTAGTATATATTTGTATAGACTTTTTTGTATTTTATTATATGATCAAGTAGCCTTTAAGACTAGAATTGGTAGGTATGTTGGGTCATGTGATTTTATTGTTGGGTTATGTAAACTGAATTTTTGTGAATTTATTTTATTATGAAGAAGTGTATGTTACATACACACAAAAGCTCTTAATTCCTGTAATAAAACAGTTGTGAACTGGTTCTGGTTGTTTTCTGTTTGGATTCCAGCAGCTGGTTCAGTGTTTTTTATCGTTTTCTGTTGCTTGGGTTCTCAGTTTTCCTGAAAGGACACAACTAGCTCAACAACTCCTGGAGGGAAATGGAAGTTCATGGCCATTTTTGGACTGGAAAAAACAAGTAGTTAATCTGAGGGACTGAATATCCTGAACAGGCTGTCCGGACAGGTGACTTATCATAGCAGTGGGAGAGAAATGTATTTGTTCTTCAAGTGAGGCCACAGCAAGGAAAAAGTCTGGTGGAGAGAAAAAGGTGCTATGAGAATGAGTTAAACCTTGCAAACTTTAGCTTACTGTAACAATCTTGGTAACAGGGAGAGGAAGGTATGCAAAGAGGATATCCTGGGGGAAATTAATCTCTGGGTGACTACCCTTTTTGGGGAACTATGCTAAAGCAGTAAGGGCATATGGTGTTGAATGGTGAAGCAAGATCATCCTGGCAAGGCCTCCCCAACTTAATGAATATGTTGTGTGTCACTCTCCAGTTGAGAAACCATTCATGGGGAAGCAGCATCTGTCTGCTCAGTTTGTCAACAATCACACTGGTATACCCGGGTATTTGTATTGCTATAAGAAAGCATTGCAAGGCTATAATCCATTCCCATACTCTCACTGCTTCTCTGCTCAAGAGAGAACATCGGGTTCCTCCTTACTTAAGTCAGACAGCACACAACTTCCATGTTGTTTGATTGTGTAGCAACTGCTCCTCGAAGGAGCTTGTCCAAAAATGCCTGCAATGCTAAGACTCCGATCAGTTGCAAACATGACTGGCTAGGTGAAGGGTGATACCATCGAAAGACTGTGTAGATTTGCCCACCAAGTGACACTCGTGATTATCATAGATAACCTGACCCTGTGGCACTCTGGCTGAGAGGACAGGCCACATTGCACTCGAAGGGTTCACTGCAGAATTCTCATACTGAATCTGGCATTGGAACACATCTGTACCTACACAGCCTTGAGACACACAAATTGAGGAAATTATATTCTGTGGCAGAAATGCCAGCATTTTCTGGGTGTACAGCTGACAGTCTAAAATGGTGAGATCCTATGAAGGCTCTAGTAGGGACATGACTATATCTGAGTAACTGTCTTGCAAGTACAAGTTAGTCCACAGATGTAGCAACCAGGAGCTAAGTAGAGAAAGATGCATACTCCTACAATTCGCAACATGAGTCATACATTTGGTGAAAACCCAGGGGACCGAAGTGAGACCAAATGGTAAGGCACAAAGGACCAAAATTGTATGTGATTGGCTTTGACCTGGAAGCACAGAAATCTTGATATTTTGTTCATTTGTAAGTAAAGGTAAACATCTTGAAGATCTAGACAGCACATCCAATCAAATGTTTGAAAGCACAGCAGTATGAACTGCACTGTGACCTTCAGGAAAGACACCTTATTTTACAAAATGATTGAACCATCTTAAATTGAGAATTGGCTTGTGGCCCTTGGCCTTTTTGGGCACTAAAAGAAATCTGGAGTAAAATGTGGAGTCTCTGGTCTGGCAGAACCTCTTGGAATGTTCTCCTACACTGGTAAATGGAAAACATTTCCTAGTTGGTGCCTAACCAATAACCAGGGGGCCATCACACCTTTTGCATCACTGCTGCTCAAATACATGTGTGTTAACTTTCCTCTGGCCTCACTTACTCTTCTATAAAGGATCACCCTGTGGCCATTTTAGCATGACAGTCAAAGGATCCTCCACATAAACAGGTTGCTCCTACTTGGAATTTCAACTATGTGCTGGGGAAAGTGACTGTCACCTTTTGAACCTGCAGAACAAGCTGATTTCATCTGCACCTGCTTTAAAGCTACTCCCTTTTGTCTGAATGGCACAGCTGATAGTTGGGAAGTCTGAATTTTGGGTGGTGGTGGTGGTACTATTACTACTACTATTAGAAAAGGGAATGCAGTACCCTATGGGTATGATTCTCATTACCCATGTCTCTGATATCCTCCAGGGGAACACAGTCTGGCAAACCTTCACATATCGCATGAAATGAAATCTTCAAAAGAATCCCCTACCTCCCTGTCAGGACCACCTCTTTCTGTGGGGCGGTATCTGGATTGAAATTCCCCTCTACTGTAGGAACCTTTGTCCTGCTTCTGTCTGTACTGGTGCTGTTGGGATTTCTGAAAACCCAAGTTTCTCGTCCTTTCCTAGTTACAAGGAAAGGACCTTTGCAGGGTGACAAACTGAACTCCCACAGCAGTAAATGCTTTGCCCTCTTGCTCACAGGCAGACTTCTCTTTCATCTGTTGCAAAACAGTGTATTGCTGTTTGCTGCTGAAGGAGGTAATTGGCAAAGGCAACTTTGAAATTGTCCGGAAAGTTTGAGTCACTTCCAGGTTTGTATCCTCACAGGCCTGAACCTGCTGCCCTACCTGCCGCAATATGTATGAGATGCACAGTCATTGAGAGACTGTACTCACAATAGTCACCAGAGTCTCCAGTTGGGACAGGAGATCCCTGGTTACCAGTGGTTTCATATTTTTCAAATGCTTTTTGGGTGATCTCCCTCTGAAAACAAACCATGTGTGCCATGTAGTTGAGTGTTCTGACAGAGAACATACTAGACGCATATTCTTCTTAACAGTCTATCCATCATCCAGGAATTTTTATTGGGGGGGGGGTTGCACAGCATGAATGCTTCTGGGACACCCTTTTTGGTGTCTTCAGCAACTACTAAGGAGTCAACAAAAGACCACTTGCTCTAACATCATCATCTTTGGTAGCACAAAGGACTGTTGTTCAGCTTCTTTGGAATGGGCTCTACTACATCCACCTACTTCCATACTTTACTATAAGTTCAGGTCTACCAGTCTGTCTGGGAGAGGCACTATCCATGATTGGTGGGAGGGGGGGGGGGGGCAGTCCATGGACTCCTGTAAGATCTGTTCCTCTACTGAGGTGGGATCTAACGGACATGATTCCCTCACCTCATCATTTCCAATACTTCACTGAATAATGTATCCCCAGGAAGGGATTTCAGGAAACCTCGCCTCATCCAGGGTGGGAGACTATAAGGGAGTCCAAATGCTTCATCTTATACTCTCTCTTCCTTGGGGGGAGGGGGGGGTATGATGGATATCTTCATCTAAACTTTCTTGGGAAAAGTGATCCAGACCTATAACTTTCTGGTCCTGTAGGAGACTGGATGACGGTCTTCTCAAGGTCGCAAACTCAGTGGTACCTCTGTGTTAAACTGGTACTGCCAACAAAATGGGGATGAAAGAGCTCACAGCGGCTACCTTCTGCATTGTCATCCACTGAAATGCGGGCCCACAACCAGTGGGGATGAACAACTCAGCATCTGTACAGACATCAGAAAGCCAGCTCAGACCATCCAACCCAGGGACCTTTGGATCCAAGGCATCAAACTACAAATGCTCCTACATAAAGAATGGCACCAAAACTGTCAGGGCCAGGCCTCTCAATCTCAAAGACTCTGTATCGAGTCACAAGGACCTAGTAACACAGTTGGTGCAGAAAGGTAAGGTGTTGACGCTACTGGTGCCAAAACCATATATGAAATGTAAGGTCTATCTGCACAGGGGACACTGACATGATCATTGGTGTCAATGTGGTCACTGACTGTGCCAAAACCAGGCTCAGAGGAATAGTAGCAACAGAGGCAAATGGAACTTCTCAGCCCCAGTTAGAAACTGTTGGGGCAGAGACAATACGACACCAAAGCTGGGCCTAGACAAAGGCAACATCATGTACTCTACTGAAGCAACAGAAGAGGGTCGGGAAGAAATCAGCATCAAGAGTTCTCTCTCTGAAGAGAAACTGCCAGTGCACAGTCTAAGTGTTCTCAGCAGCACCTGAGGATTCCTGTAATAAGGGGAACACAGCTTCAAAGGAGTGGTCTGGCTAGGTTTCTCTGCAGGAAGGAGAGAGGGTGATAAACTCCGGGCGTCTTGGACAAAACATCTCAAACATGCTGGACATCGATATTCCTTTTCTCTTTTCGTTTTTCCTGTATAGGCAGTGAAGAAGATCCATTCTGTGTAGTGTCTGAAGGGAGGATACCCTTCTTAACAATGGAGCTTGTTCCTTCTCTCTGCAAGAATTTTAGAAGTAAGTTTTTACAAATGTAGCAATTGCTTGTCAGGTAGGATGCCCCAGAGTAGACCAGGCACAAATTTTGTGGACACTGAAGGGCTGGATTTTATGCTCAAAAGTCTTGATGTTTTGAAACCTGGTTTACCCTCCTTAGCCATTAGTTTACCACTGCACTCACCAACAATTTACAAAAAACCAACCACTACAAAACCAAAGACATTACCTAAAAGGTAACAGAAATGGTTAACAGTACTGCCAGGAAAAGGAATTTAACATTTTGTCAAGTCCAAATAGAGCTCTAAAAACAGGATACTTTCAAAATAAACTAATTCGACACTTACCCATTTCAAAGCTTACAATTAAGTTCAACATGTCCTTATTTTTCACGTTTTGTTGAAATGTAAATGTTCATAAGCTAAAAAGTACAACTGTGTAGCTTACTTACAATATTAGTAGTTAAAGCGTATTTACAGCTGTAACCGTTAGCAACAGGAACTCTGGGTTGAGTCTGTCATCCTGCCCGACTTCTCAGAGCTAAGTTATCACTTCTACAAAGCAGATCACGTGTCCCCTGGGATGCCGGTAAGTCCTGGTGTAAAGACGACTTCCACTCCTTTAGTCTTAATTTTTTTTTCTCCAGCCATGGCTGAAAGCATAGATTCACAGCACAGACCACCTGTAAACTATGTGCAAAGTCAGGCTGAGTCTGGCAGTGGAGAAATGTTCTCTCAGGGACTCTGAACCAAAAGAACAGAGACTCTAAAGAAAGTGGAGGAAATGGAGGTGAAGAGATTGGTTACCTCACCCTGGCCAGTAATATCCCACAGGGAAAGTGGATGGCAGTAAAGATGTAGGACTACAGTAATGAACATACTCAGACAATGACTGTTACGGCAAGTTAATTACATGACTGTAGTATTTACTTTGTGTGTTACCAGCAATGAAAAGATTGTCAAAGTTGTTTGCTTCTAAAAGGGTGGTTGGCTCTGAAACAAAACAGAATAAGTCTAGATATGGATTTTCTACTACAAATATTCTAATAATTATGGTGAGGATGCCACTATTCTCTTCAATAACGACTCAACTGCACTTCAGGCCCAACATCTGTTTTTGCAAAAATAATTAAGGTTTCGGTCTAGCAGGATGTGCCAAACAGTGTGTCGGCTTCCATGTGGTCAATGCCAGAGGCAATGGCTGAAGCAGGTGTTGGAGCCTGATGCTGCCAAAAAAACTCTGACAGAACATACACCTCCAGACCTAGACTGGCATGTAAAACCAGCCATTTCACATCTCCACCCCATCTTCTTTTCAGATACCTTTCTCTTTGTCTCTATAAATCTTCTCCTTTTAAGAGTGACATTTTTGGGTGCCTGCTGTGGCATCTTTGCTGATGAACTGGGCATCTTGATTTTGGTGGCAATTCACTTTTTATTCTAGTATTCTTGCAGGGTAAGTTAACTTTTCCAAACAGTTTTGTAACTAAACTTGCAACACACATCTTGTAGTTTAAGATGCCGTGCCCTGACGCTACACACTAGGGAAAAGCTGCCTCCCAAATGCACATGCATGCATTCTCTACAGAAGACCCAATATGTCAGAATGTCAAACAGCTATAACAGAAATAGCACAATATAAGAAGAAAAGTGTAGAAAATGCTTCCACTTCGAAGTCACCATCTCCCCCGACCCACCTCAAGCTAGGGTCAAACAAAAAAACCTTCTCCAAAGCTGATTACAGCTTCCTGAGGGATGGTATTAACAGCTTCACAGTCCCCCCTCCCCCTCTCTAGGAACTGCCACCAGTATCCAAAACTATACCAAATTACTATATGAACATTTATACAGATGCATGGAATCAGGAATACCTGACAGGACTAAATCATCTTCCACAAGAAGAGTAAACCTGTCTGGTGGACATCTGCAATAAATACTCTACAACAAAAGAAAAAAAAATCCTGTCCAGGACCAATAAGGTGCAGGTGTCCAATTGGAAGCATTCTCTCCTTAGCCTGAACAAGCAAAGAAGAGCACTTGCGAAAAATCTCCAAAGCAAACTGAGTCCAAAATGGCCACATCTACTAGAGACAATCATAAGGCCTTCTTCACATATGTCCATAATGCCAAAGGTAGCACCCAGATCTGTTCAGAACTGGTGGTCAAGGACACCACAAAACCACATATACAAATGCTATAGATATAGCAAACTTGCTGGCTGACAGATTTAGCAAAAATGTCACCCCTCTGTCCCCCCATCAGTAAATCAGGACATTCCCAGTACCTGCCCCCATCCCCTTATATCTAGGGATCAGGTCACCACTGCTCTCTCAAAGGGAAAAAATACAGTCTCCATGTGACCCGATAACATCACAGGCTGAATCCTACATGAACTCAGGCAGCACCATTAGGCACCCTATTCAACCAAGGCCTGAGTATCGGCTTTGTCCCAGCTGAGTGGTGGATAGCCACTGTCATCCCTTTACGCAAAGGTGGAGCATCCATCGATTCGGGAAATTATAGACCCATTAGCCTAACTAGCCTGATCTGCAAGGCCATGGAACGGATTATCATGGACCTCATTAGCAAGGATATTGGCAACCTCCAAATACTCGATCCCACACAGTTTAGCTTCGTCAAGGGGAGGTCATGTCTGTTAAATTTGGTCGACTTTTTGAGACTGTTACCAAAGCCATGGATGAGGGGAAAACAGTGCACACCACCTACCTTGACCTGGCCAAAGCCTTCGACATTATTCCCCACTTGAGCATAACAGATAAACTCAACTAGGCATCAATCTCTGTGCTACCAGATGGGTAGCTAACTGGCTCACTGATAGAACTCACCTAGTCAAAATAGGGGAAGCCATCTCAAGCAGTAGACCCGTATTGAGTGGCATACCTCAGGGTTTGGTCTTGGGGCCTCTATTATTTGGGATACACTTTTCTGAGGTGCAGGCCAAAACCAGTGGGCTATGGCTGATCAAGTTTGCAGATGACTACAAGCTGGGAGCGGTCATCAATTCCCTTAGTGACATGGACATCCTCCAAGAAGGTCTCACCCAAACAAATGAATGGTGCCAGAAACATGGCTTCAAGCTGAATACAAAAAAAATTCACCATCATCCCCTTTGGGGAGAGTGACTTCTCCACAAATTATCACATTAATAACATCCTAAGATGCAGTCAGTCGTGAGGGATTTGGGCACCCATATTGACAGCAACCTGACTTTTGAGCACCGTGTTGCTTCCATTGTATAAGTAAGGGTATCTCATCCAGGGACAAGGAGGTCATAACATCAGTGTATTCTTCTCTTATAAGGCCCATTATTGAGTACAACGGCCCATTTGGTATGTACCTCAAGCCACATGCAGCAGCTGGAGAGACCACAGAGGTTCCTCACCAGGAGACTCCAAGGCCTCAAAAATCCACCATACACAGACAGGCTAAAATCCTTATCACTCTACTCTGATTCATACAGACTCCTCAGAGGTGACCTCTGTTTGGTATACAAGGTGATCTCAGACCGCTCCTTGATGGGACTGCTGCATATCCGCAAGTAAAGCTCCACTCAAGTAACTCACACAAGTGGCCCTAACCTGGTCTGTGACATCAATAGGACTTGTTGTCGGGACAGATTTGTGTCCCAGAGACTCCCCCATCTATGGAATAGCCTCCCTCTCCACGTCAAGCAGAGTACCTCTTTATCCCTTTTTAAGTGCAACAAAACCTGGATAACTGGATGGGAAATAGAAAATACATCCCTGTGATTCCATCCGTGTCCCTGCTGGACAGGGGCATTGGGTGCTGATTTGTCTATGCATGGGCTAAAGTCTTGACTAGGCTTATAAGGGCCTCAGGGCCAATAGCCTAGTAACTTCCTAGGATCCTATCATCCTATTATGCACATGTATACCAAGCAGCAAAAAAGAACTGAAGAAAGCATGACTGGCTCCCTCTTTAGACCAGAATATGCCAAAGGTCGAAGAAAGATGGCATCCACACAGCAACAGGGATTAGGAGGCTCAGCTCTGAGAAGTTGAACTGGTCATCAGACTGCCTGTTGCAAAGATCCCAAAGCTGATGAATGAAACATGTGAATATTTAATGTTGACCTGGAAATGTAAGCAAAATGCATCTAGGCAGATGGGAAACTTATAAACGTACAAAGACATTATCCTTGCACAACAACATTTTCATAAGCACATTTCTGTATGCATGGGAAGTTGCTGAGGCAGAATGGTAACATTACACTTCATGTAGAATCAAGTGCCTGCCTCTGAGGGGTTTGCCACTAGTAATTTAGAATGCTGAAGTCTTTATGTGAAATGGTTTAATGTGATTATGACAGTGCACAGTTTAGTAAGGGCAGAAGTTAAAGCTTCCCTTTCCCTTCCTTTCTTTGTCTCTCTCTCTCTCTCTCTATATATATATATATATATATATATATACACATACACATACATACATATACACACACAAAGCTTTGTCCTTTCAAAAATGGTGCAAGACATTAGGAATCCATTATCATTTGTCTAAGCTGCTCAGGAAGAACAGAAGACTCAAACAAGATCACCACTGCATGCAGTTGTTTCAAGCACTACTCTAACACTGCACCAATCAGACGGTAATACACACCTGAACAGACAAAATGAAAATCTGGATTTTGCCACAAAGCTCTATGGGGGAGAGGTGATGAAGGAAATCTAATCTCAGACACTAAGGAAGCCAGAAGCTTGGTTCCAGATGAAGTCCTGAAAGCTTATACAGCAAACATGCATGTACAGTGGATATAAAAAGTGTATACACCCCTATTAAAATGCCAGGCTTTTGTGATATAAAAAACGAGACCACAATAAATCATTTCTAAACTTTTCCCACCTTTAATGTGACCCATAACCTGTACAATTCAATTGAAAAACAAACAAATCTGTTAGGGGAAAATATATTAAAAAAAAAAAACATAAAATAAGATGGTTGGCAGCTTACAAAGCATAAAAGGGATCTTATTGTTGAAAGTTATCAGTCAGGAGAACGGTACAAAAAATTTCCATACATTGGATATACCATGGAACACTGAAGACAGTCATCAAAAAGTGGAGAAAATATGAGACAGCAGTGACTTTGCAAAAACTGGACGTCCCTCCAAAATTGATAAAAAGACATGAAAACTGGTCAGCAGGCTGCCAAGAGACCTACAGCAACACTAATGGAGCTGCAGGAATTTCTGGCAAGTACTGGTTGTGTATTACATGTGACAATAATCTCCTGTATTCTCCATATGTCTGGACTATGGGGTAGGTTTGCAAGACGCATAGCCGGCCTTAGGCACAGGCCAACTAGGCAGCCGCCTAGGGCGCCGCTGTAGCAGGGGCACTTTTGCAGTGTTTATTTGGTGTAGGTAGACCAGGATGGGGGCACCGGGAGGTGTGGTGCTGGTGGGGCGCCGTTTAGCACTTTTGCATAGGGCGCCAGTTGACCTAAGGCCACTCCTGGCAAGACAGAAGCCTTTTCTTACACAGAAAAACATCCAGGCCCGGCTAAAATTTGCAAAACAGTACATGATGTCTCCCAAAAGCATGTAAGAAAATGTATTATTGTCTGATGAGACCAAGGTTGAACTTTTTGGCCACAATTCCAAAGGTATATTTTGTGCAAAAACACTTTGCATCACCAAAAGAACACCAACCCCACAGTGAAGCATGGTGGTGGCAGTATCATGCTTTGGGATTGCTTTTCTTCAGCTGGAACTGGGGCTTTAGTCAAGGTGGAGTGTATTATGAACAGTTTCAAATACCAGTCCCTTCTGGCTCAAAACCTTCAGACATCTGCTAGAAAGCTGAAGATGAAGAGGAATTTCACCTTTCAATACGTCTATGGCAACAAGCATACATCCAAATCAACAAAAGAATGGCTTCACCAGAAGAAAATTAAAGTTTTGTAATGGCCCAGCCAGAGCCCAGACCTAAATCCAAGAGAAAAATCTGTGGGGTGACCTGAAGAGGGCTCAGTACAAGAGATGCCATCGCAATCTGACTGATTTGGAGCGTTTTTGCAAGGAAGAGTGGGCAAATATTGCCAAGTCAAGATGTAACATGTTGATAGACTCTTACCCAAGAAGACTGAATGCTGTAATTAAATCAAAAGGTGCTTCAACAAAGTATTAGTTTAAGGGTGTGCACACTTATGCAACCAGCTTATTGTGCATTTTTTATTTTTTTATATTTTTTCCCCTAACAGATTTGTTTTTCAATTGAATTATAAAATTCAATTTCCACATTAAAGGCGGGAAAAGTTTTGAAATTATTTATTGTGGTCTCATTTTTTATATCACAAAACCAGGCATTTTAACAGGGATGCGTGCACATTTTATATCCACTGTACATTCACACAGTTCAGGGTTCCAGAATCTTTAAATACGCAATAAACCAATCAATCAAACTACACACCTTCTTGTGAGTTTCCGGGACCAAAAATATATTCTAGTAAATAAATCAGCAAATTAATGAGCTTTCAGACTGCATACACATTTTGAATATATGTTTACATGACACATTTCAATGCAAATCCATTTAATGGCAAAAATACCATTCCATGTTTCCTGTACTCAGGGTTATACCTGTAAGAGAGGTGTCATTAAGACCCATCATAGTATGCTTTGCAAGGAAACAAGCATGACAAAACATTATCTCAGAACAGCAGAACGTTAAAAGTAGTCAAGTAATTACAGTTGCTGTTAAGTTTCCCACAGTAACATATCTTTAAATAGAAGTGTATGACTTAATGAAAACTAAGACTATCACTCAGAAAACCTCAGGACATTCCGTGCATAATGGTAATGATTTCCTCCTACCAGTAAGGGAGCACTTTATAAGAAACATCTTCCCTTGTAGGGATGGAAAATGCAAGGTTCTGGGAGTTGTGTTAAAATGGACAGACTTTAGAAATCAACAACTCAGACTTTGGTACAGGTTCTAATTTCTGCCTGATTTGTTTGTGGCTCCAGAGGTACAACTATATGATCTGAATGGAGGATCCTCCTGCCACTTAGGGTGGAAGATGACAGTAAATTCTGGAGCCACCAAACAGGAGGACTCAACAAAACTTTAAGTATCTGGATCTTCTTTGCTGTGAGAAGGATTTACTTTGTAGATGCAATTCTGGAGGAGGACTACATAAGCTAGACCTGCTTCTCAAAAAAGCAACCTTAACTGCACAGCACAAAGGACAACATTCATCATTTGCTTTTAACTCCTGCTGTAAACTGTTGTAAAAGACAGTCATAATCCTAGTACAAGCTGATGAAGGAAGAAATGACTGCTCCTGCACTTTCAACACTCAAATCTTACCAGAGCCAACACTCTGGAATGCGCAAAGGCCTATACAAAGGTGCCAGAACAGGTGCAGAATAAATAAGACAATGCCCCTGCCCTCTGATCAACTGGCGAAGGGGAGTAACAGACTAGAATATGGCATACTGGAAAGCTCTGTAAAGGTTAGAAAATCTGCCCTGATCAATGGACACATGGTGCCCATGGCAGAAATGTAAGACATATGAATATATAAGGATAAGGCAAAGGCGTGCCCACTTAAGGAATTTAGTGACAATAGCAAAGGCATAAATGCATGTGGATGTGTTATACTTATTTTAACAAGGAAAGACTTACTTTGTAGAAGTCTCTTTTTTCATACGTAACTCAGGAACTTTTTGTCAGTTAAACAGTCGGCACACAGTTGCAAAGTATGCAAGTGGCAACTGTAGGAATGAAAATGCATCACAGTGAATTTACTCTACTAATCTACAGTGATAGCACACAGGCACTAATTCAGTCAACATCCAAGGGACATCCTGAAGAAATCTGAACACTTGATCATCTGCTTACAAGATGACTAACTACATCAAACACCACTCTGGAGTCACTTCCATAAAAGGATGACATGGTACAGCAACCACTCACCTGTAGGTGTAATAAAACTTATAGAACTAGTCACTGCAGAAGTGTGAAATGGGCTGGATGGAGTAGCATCAGATCAATGCTGGGAGAGAAAAAGACTGTCAAAGTTAGAAAGCTTCATGTCCATACTTGTCAAAACCCTTTCAGAGTTAATAGGTTCTATCTGAAGAACACCTGCTAAGCCTGAATATCCAAAACTCCTGCACACAAAAAGGTAAATTATACTGCCTGAAAAATAAAGGAACATTCTTTTTAAGCAAGCTAAGCATTTATGTAGCAATAAATGCTTTTCAGGGGAAGCTAGGGTTTTTGTTTTGCTAAGATGATTTAATACACGGTGGTGGTGTTTTGACAGTTCAACCCTTCTGAAAATAATTACGGAATATTCTAACTTTCTTGAAAAACTGAAATAATGCTAGTCGTAGTTACACAGGTACCTTAATAAATTATCAAAATGAATACATAATTTCTGACTTCAAAAATAACCTGATTCAAAGAACAGTTACTAGGCAGAGCAGAAAACATTTAACATACATAGTTCCACCAAAAATCTTATGTTTGCTAAACCAAACATAAAACAAACAGAGTACATGTAGCATGGATTGTCAAAAATAAAAACAGAAAATGCCATTTCTAAAACATCTGCTCGCACCCTGAAAAAAAGACATGCAAGACTTGAATTTCAGTGAAGACATTTCATTCCCACAATCATCTGAAGAAGGTAAGGCATTTAAGTACATGTAAAACATCTTACCAGGCAACATCAATACTCTGTTATCCCTTCAAAAGGCTAAAGAAATAGGAAGTCAGAGGCTGGCAGTCAGAAGACCAATTTAAATAGGGAAATACAGTCACATGCACATATAATACTCAACACAAACAAGAAATTATAAAAAAACAAAAAAGGGAAAGGGTGTAATATCATAAGAAAACCTTTAGTGAGAGCCCTAAAAAATAATTCAGTTATGACCTGTTGAAATTGCAGTTTTCTTCAACGAAACACTTGGGCTGTGTATCTTCAATAAAATGCACAATCTTCACTCGTAATTAGGTTATTACAATCCTGTTCCCAAAGTAAAAGATAAAGAATTAGAACTGCATTCACCTTGTAAAAAATAACAAAAGCAGAAGATATCATTTCTACGACACTTTCACAAAGAAAGTATCATAAAGGATTATATATATATATATATATATATATATATATATATATATATATATATATATATATATATAAATTATAAAATAATCTAGCCCTATTGTACTGGAGTTCACTTTTTTTTTTTTTTAAAAACCACAAAAAAATGATGACACAGGACTAAAACATTTCTATAGACGTGAAAAAATTCCACAGTTCTGACAGCTGCATAACTAAGGCAGTTCTCAGCATTAGTCTCAAAGCAGTTTTTAGCCAGATAATTACATATATTTAATCTCCTATATACATACCATATAAAACGAATACACTAGTAAAATTCTGTGTATCACACTGAAGTGCAAATACAACACAAATACAGCAGCTCTGTTTATCAAAATACTTTATTTGAGGAAAAGTCCCCATATTTAAAGCACCCCAACCTTCATAATGAAGGGCAGGTGAGCTGCAAAAATATTTGGGCCTCCTCAAAGATGAACTAAAACATCTTTTCATTTTTTTTTTTTTTTTTTTTTTTTTAATAAAGATACCTTTAGTTGCATTTTTGAAAATGCCAGAAAACCCTTCTTCTCTCCACTAGAGAGAAAAAAGGCAGTAATCCCCATCAGGCTCCCTGTAATTACACAATTTATATAGAGCTGAAATTTCAGTAAGACATAGGATGCAAGGAATAACTAGAGAAATAGAATTCATTGCTATTTATATTAAAAAAACAAAACAAAACAAAAAACTTTGATAAACCAAGTATTTGAGTCCTTGATGTGTACAAATCTGACAAGTTCAGCAGCTGGAATTTTATGTTAAAGCTCTTCTGAGAGTCTGTAAATAGCTAAAAGAGTACATCAAATCCGATTCCAATTGCTCAAATCCGATTCCAATTGCTGCTTTTGGGATTTTAAGCCAGTTTTAAAAAAGCAAAACACAACCATTCTAAAGGGAAACCACCTTCAGAGTTTATAAAGGCTGTATTTCCATTTCGATTTATAAAAAAAAAACAAAAACTGGCAGCTGTCCACTGAAGTCAAATATTTTCATTTTTTATTATAAAAACTATACTTTTCCAGGAATTTTTGCTCGCTTGCGTGCAATAGCATCTTCCACTGCTTTAAGCTGTTTTAAGAGCTCCTCTCGTCGTGAAAGTGTGCTGGACTTGCTTGATTTTGTGTTAGCAGATGCAGTACTGGTGTCTGACTGTTTGCTTGGTACACTTGGAACTTTACTTGAACTTTTTGGTGGTGAAGGCTGACGTTTCCTAAAGGGAAAAATAGGAAAAAGAAATTCAAAACAAACATGATGAGGCAAAACATATAATGGCTACTGTTAGAATGTTGCATTATGTGAAATGCATTAGAACTGCTAGGAAAGTGGAAGCCTTAACAACTCTCTCAGAGATAATTTAGGAGGTGAAAGATTGAGAGAATATAGCTAAACAGAAAGAGTGCAAGCCAAAACAATGTTTCAGCAAATGTATTGTCCAGATATCAAACACTTCAAGAGTGATACATTACTTAAACAATATAAATCAAGGAGAAACCAGCACATGATGCATTCAAATAAAAAGATTGTGAAAGAAAATTAAATGACAATACTGAATGTAAAGTTCCTGGCCCCACCCAAAAAAAAAAAAGATCATTTAGCCATTCCTTATCACTAACATTGCAACATACATACAAAGAGTAAGTTATAATGTATTACTTCCACACTCCACATAAAACCTGCAACACCAGGGGGTTTAGATACATGTAGGAAAAAACACATATTGCAGTATGCCAACCAAGAATTCTAATACATTTTAGCAAAAGGGCAACAAAGGTATTTTTCAAAGTAGTACACTTAGTTCTCAGATAAATGCTTCTGCTGCGCTTTGTACAAATTGTCTTTTATTCTACTTTATCTAAACATGCAACACATTTAATTATCAGGTCAAAAATCAACAGAAGTTTCAGTTTTTACATGCACATAGTACTTATTCCCCGCTCCTTCCCCTACCATACAGAAAGTAAAGACTAGAACAAGGAAACAGTGCATGAGTCAAGACTCCTGTTGTGAGTTGTCAATCACAGCAGGTAGCAGCTCAAATTACCCTTAGCACTTTAACAGCTAGGGAAGTTAGGTGTGAAGGGGGATGGGAGAAGTGTCACAGTACAATTCAGGCTTCACAAAAAATGCAGTTTAGCCATTCTAAAAAGAAGCAGCAGTAAAAAGCACTTTGAAAGTCTGTTCTGTGGCATTTGCACTGTTTGTGTTTTAAGTAGTCATTGAATGGCATGAAATGTTACTTAAAACTGACTGAAAGACAGCAATATATGCATGTAAACTCAATGTAGTGACAGGAGCTTTAGGAAGAAAGAGGCCTGCATGATGTAACTTTTTTCCAGATGAGCACTGCATTTTTGGATACTCAGAGGCAGACTAAACAAACAGAATTACTTCAAGATGCCAGACTCCATGTGGTCGGACTCAGAAATTACATATAAAAATATTTTATAAACCTGTAAATAGTCCCATAGTGGTGTTAGAATGTAGAACACACCAAACCATGATGAAATAAACATGTTTTTTGAGTCTGTGAGTGCAGTTCTTCTTTAAACAAAGTAGCAGCAGCTTTGCCAAAAAAGCAATTATTATCCATCAGCTTAGCCTTAACATAATCAGGCAAAGGTTCAAGTCAAAGCCAAGAATACCTCCTCAACAAAGACCAAAAGCAGCAGCCCTAGAGAAAGAATCTGCTGCATTTTAACTACAGATGGAATGATGAGCCACATGGCAGGAAGTCCCTTACAGGGAAAGAGCAGAAGTATTCCCTTCAGAGTCTGGAAAATCAGAAATTACCTAACAGGACTGGGAAAGTCAGTATGTACCTAGACATATGGTCTGATAAGTGACCCCCCTAAAACCTAGAGTAGCAGAGTTACAAACCTTTTTCCCTAATTTTTCCATGGCTCTGCTATATTTATCAGAAGGCAGCAGTTTAGGAGAAGGTAGTAATTGAGATGGCTTGTCAGAAGCCACAAACACCATCGAGGGGTCAGTAGAAGGGTACTTGCAAAGAAATGTACAGTCCTCAGGCACCCTATAAAACATGTCAGACTTCTTGGAGGAAGGAGGATGAGTGTTAGAACCATTAGAAAAAGGCATCCAACGAGGCAGCCAGAACAAGAGGGACAGCAGAAGGTCTGGAAAAATCCATCTGCAGAAGCTCATAATACTTTTTCTGTACTTCGGACACCTAAGCATAATTCCATTAAAAAAATAAAATCATCATTCTAGAGATTCTCTCTCCAAAAGACATGTCCTTAAAAGGAGTATCAGGACTAGTAGATTCCTCTTCCTCAGAACCAAAATCTAAAGGAGAAGGAATCTGAGAGGAGTAAGCAAGGGATTACTCATCTGAATTTGCCACCTCCCCAGAGGAATCCTGATCATAGGTTCATAGGTTTATACTAGGCTATCTGCCCTAAGGCATTTATAAGCCTAGCCCAAAGTTATGTGGCTTACGCCACCCCTTATGTTAGAAATAATGTGCCCATTAGTTTGTTGTGCCTCTGTCCAGCAGTGACACAGAGATGATTCCCGGGGTAAACCTACGATCTCCCATTCACCGGTCAAGATTTCTCTTGAACAGAGCCAGCGAGGTGCTCTGCCTCACATGGACCGGGATTTTATTCCACAGCATGGGGAGTCTCTGGGTGATAAATATATCCCTCCAGCACGTCCTATTTATATCCGTGCTAAGGTTTAAGTCACTTGCTCTAGTGGTTCTGGTGGATTTGGATTTTTTGAGATGGAGCATGCCCATTAATTCCGGGTTGGTCATGGCCTTGTATGTCAGGCACAGGTCACCTCTGAGCAGACGGTATGCAACTGAATAGAGTTGGAGTTTCTTCAGTCTGGCAGTATATGACAGGTTTTGGAGTCCCTTTATCCTTCTGGTGAGGAACTTTTGGGGTCTCTCCAATTGCTGCAGGTGTCGGGTGAGATACATCCCGAATGGGGCATTGTACTCTATCATTGGTCTGATAAGTGAAGAGTACAGGGGAACAATGACCTCACTTGATCTGGATGTGAATCCCTTCATGATCAGATGGGCAATGTAGAAGGTCTTTCGAACCACTTTAGCAATGTGAGTGTCAAACGAGAGGCCACTGTCAACCTGGGTACCCAGGTCCCTGATAACCTCTTCTGTGCTTAGTGGGTTGCCATCTATATGGTAGCTTGGGGTTACCTTGTTTTTCCTGAAGGGTATGACTATACACTTTTTTGCGTTTAACTTCAGGCCATGGCTCTGGCACCAGCTATCAGTTTCCGTGAGACCCCTCTGAAGGATGTCTGTGTCCGATGTACTATCCACTATGGCACCCAGTTTGCAATCATCCGCAAACTTTGTCAGCCATAGTCCTCCTATGTTTGCCTGTACTTCTGAGAAGTAGATGCCGAACAATAGGGGGCCAAGGACTGAGCCCTGTGGGACACCACTTGTAACCGGCTTGGAGTCTGACATGGCTCCAGCAACTCTAACCCTGTGGGTTCTGTCCTTTTGCAACCCATCTTGTGACATATGGGTTTACATTTAAGCTGGTAAGTTTCTCTATGATACCCGAGTGGGGTATTGTGTCGAAAGCTTTTGCAAGGTCAAGGTAGGCTGTATGGACTGCCTTTCCCTCATCAATGGCCTTGGTAACTGTTTCGAAGAAGTCGACCAAGTTCAAAAGGCAAGATCTGCCCTTGACAAAGCCAAACTGGGTTGGGTCCAAGGTCTGCAAGTCCCCTATGTCCTTGTTTATGAGTTCCATTATGATCCTCTCCATAGCTTTGCAGACCAGGCTTGTTAAGCTTATGGGGCGGTAATTACCAGGGTCCGTAGAGGCACCAGCTTTGTGGAGTGGGACCACAGTTGCCGTACGCCACTCCTTGGGCACATGTCCTGTGGTAAGGCTAAGATTAAACAGCTGCCTTATGTGCGGGTTTAGTTCTTCATTGAGTTCATGTAGCACACAGCCGGGGACACCATCCGGTCCCATTGATGCTGTGTTTTTAGCTTTAGAGAGAGCAGCTTTCACCTGCGCATTTGAGATGTCTGGAAGGCTACACTCTGTTGGGATAGTTATCTCTCCTTTTAGGGGGGGGAGAGGGGGAGTGAAGTTTGAGCTGAACCTGTCTGCCAGTATGTTGGCAATGTCTGTGGGTTCAGTGATTTTTGTATCATTTTGGACTAATTCTGAGCTTATCCGGGAGTTTCCACCCAGGTTTCTGACATAGCTGAAGAAGGCCTTATGATTGTCTTTTGAATCTATGGCAATTTTTTTTCTCAAAGTTCGCCTTGGATGATTTTATGAGGGATCGTAGTTTCTTGCTAGTACTGATCAAAGATGCCTTCCCTTTTAGGGATTTTGCTCTATCATGTAATAGCTTTCTCCTCTTATTGTAAAGTTTGTTTATGGCTGGGGTCCACCAGACTGGACGTTTGCCCTTGGTGGAAAGAGTCTTGGTTTTATTTGGGATTGCCTGATCCATGCAGTCCTGAAGGTGTTCATAGAAGGCATTTGTAAGGGCTTCCGCAGATTGGGTTGTGGCTTACATTGGCTCGGGGGCCTTGAAGGATACCACACCTGTCTTGAGTAGTGTGAAGTTTGCTTTAGAGAAGTTCTTCACTGTGGTCTTTTTTGTTTGGGGTGGGGGCAGGATGTGGATTTCTAGTGAGATTAGTTTATGATCTGATCTCACCAAAGAGGGATATACTTCCGGTGTAGAGCATTCTGTCCCCATGTTTGTGATGATGAGATCTAGTATATTTTCTCCTCTTGTGGGGACGGTGACTAGTTGTTCCACGGCATTTGAATTTATGAACTCCAGGAACCTTTGGGCTAGAAAGTTGGGGCTTGAGTAATGTTCCCAGTCTATATTCGGGTAGTTGAAGTCACCCAATATGATGGTGTTTGGTGATACATTTATACCCTCCAGTGTCTTCAGGAAGGCTGTGTGGGTTTCCTGAGTTTGAGAGGGTGGCCTGTAGCATGCTACAAATTGTAAAGCAGTTTTGCCTATGGTTAATTGCACCTGGATGGTTTCCGATGCTTCGTGCGTAGCCACCAACCTGGAGGTGTGGGTATCCTTGATGAATATGGATACACCCCCCTCCTTTTGTGGTATGGTCTGGGTTTTGGGGCCGGAACGCATGATATGAGGTAAAACCTGATAGTGCCGGGGTGCTCTCAGGAGCCTTGAACCAGGTTTCAGTCACAGCACAGACATCGATGTTCTCCATACTGAGAAGGGCCTCGAGTGCGTGCATTTTGAGATTTGGACTTCTGGCATTGAGCAGCATTACCCTTAGTTTCTTCCCGTTTTTGTTTTCTAGGGTGGTAGGTTTAGAATTTGAGCCTTGCCTAAAAAGGCACTATGGGGGTGGCAAGAGCCTTAGCCAATATCCGGAATCCCAGGGGTGACATGTGCAAGCCGTCCCTTGCGAAGCAGCGTGGCTTGTCAAGCATGTCATCCCAAGCAGACAGACACTGGATCCCCTTTGAATGACACCAGAAATTAAGCCAACTGTTAAAGCTGATCATCTTGTCACTATATTGTGGCATCATTCGTGGTGAAGGAAGGATACTGCTCAGGGTCAGGGTCATACCTGCCTGGGCTACATAATCAGAGAGCTCCTCTATGTCTCTTTTCATGTAGTCCAGGGAGGTACGTCTCAGGTCATTCACACCAGCATGGACAATGACTGTGTCATACTTGTACTTGCCGTGGAGTGACCTGAGTGCTTGTGTTATGTGGCGGATTCTAGCCCGATAGGCAGCTTACCGTGACCTTCTCCTTGTTCAGCCTGGTAAGTGGGACGCCAGTGTGTCTGACTATGGAGTCACCTATGACAAGTATGTTTGGTGTTGTATTTGGCCTTAAGGGCAGTGACTGCTTTGCACACTGATTTTGTTTTAATGTGTTGTTTGTGTGGTGTCTTGAGTTTGCAGTTGCTTGGGTGTCTGCTTTGGAGGCCTTTGCTGTTTAGGTAAATTTTTACTCAGAGCCTCTGAGTATGTCTTAGTGTGTTTATGTGTTTGATTCAGTGGTGTGGTTGAGTTATGTGAGACTTGTATTGTGGTGTGTGTAGTTGCCTTCTCCTCCTGCCTGGTCTTGCCAGTCCTGAGTTGAGAGAGCTCAGCCTCCAGTTTGGCTAAATAGCTGCATCTCTCGCAAGTGTTAGCGTTATGTGGGAGGAGGAGAGGGTTGTCCATGTACATGAGGCAATTGTAACATTGCCTCAGAATTCCCAGATTCACCAACTGGGCAGGAGAGGATGCCAGCATCTGACCCTTCGACATGCTAGAAAGAATTATGAGTTGGTATGAGACAGAAAAGTAGAGGGCTTAGCAGGGAAGTGGGCACTCCTGGGGGGTTTTGCAAGTGAGGGATTTGTATAATATAGGAGTGCTTGACTTGCAAAGAAAATGCTTATAAGACAAGGGATATGCTTTTAAGACAAGTGCTGAGCTTTTTGAGAAGAAAAAGCAATTAGGAACAAGTGCTGTGCTTTTTAGTGAAGGTGTAAACTGTTTAGGTTCCTAACAGAGCAGTTCTAAGGGAAAAATTGAAGAACAGACTTTATGGAGCCAGAAAAAGTTTAACCTTGTTAAACCGGCGCTGCCCGATGCTGCTCTAGTGGCAACTCCACGTTAAGGCGTGCTTGATAGCAGGGGCTGAAAAGAAGCAGGAATAGACCCAAAACGGACAATAAAACTACAGTTTCAAGTCAGTAACCACTCCTACGGGGGGCAGGGATGGCTGCTCAATGTTATTCACTGCCACTGATCAACAGAGAGACCTTCCTTTAGCCCAAGCAAAAATGGCCTCACAGAAACTTACAAACAGTTCAGGATACAGCAAGCCTGTAACTGAACTTTTTTAAATCTCAGAAAAGTGGGAAAAAGCAAGATATTTTTTTTTGTTTTTGTTTTTTCAGAGATAGCAGAGGTTCACAGGTAATATCACGTTATAACAGTGCAGTAAATGACCCCACACAAGAGTGCTAGGTCAAGGACAGAAAATATGCAAGTTTTGAGAAAAAAACGATTTAAAATTAAGTGCAAACAGGAAATTCAGTAAACAACTTTTGGTTGTGCTCTAAATACAGCTACTAATGCAGAAATCAAGTTTAACAAGCCAGAAAATGCTCAAACTAGGCAGCTATGCAGAAAAACTTAGCAAATAAACAGAGAAAAAATACTTAAAATCTCAAAAGTGACTCCCTTCTTCTCTCAGCGTTTTCTCCTCTTGGTGGGTGCTTCACCAACAGCCAACAAGCCTGAAAAGACGCCAAAAACCACTCCTATGGGGGGCAGGGAAGGCTGCTCAATGTTATTCACTGCCACTGATCAACACAGAGACCTTCCTTTAGCCCAAGCAAAAATGGCCTCACAGAAACTTACAAACAGTTCAGGAAACAGCAAGCCTGTAACTGAACTTTTTTAAATCTCAGAAAAGTGGGAAAAAAGTAAGATTTTTTTTGTTTTTGTTTTTTCAGCGATAGCAGAGGTTCACAGGTAATATCAAGTTATAACAGTGCAGTAAATGACCCCACACAAGAGTGCTAGGTCAAGGACAGAAAATATGCAAGTTTTGAGAAAAAAAATGATTTAAAATTAAGTGCAAACAGGAAATTCAGTAAACAACTTTTGGTTGTGCTCTAAATACAGCTACTAATGCAGATCACTAGGTCTTTTAAGTGGAGTACAGGACCCAAGGATCAGTTGAAGAAAAACTCCCTGAGGAGTTTTCAAAGCCATCAAAGTATAAAATAATTCCAGAGTGAAATTTTGCTATTCACTCTGTGGTTCCTTAGGAGCTAGATTAATATGTTTAGTTTTCTGCTTTTTCTTTAAGGGGACATTTGCATTATAAAATGTGGAAGGCTCTGACCTCAGACGGCATTCAATAATTGTAGCAGGGACTTCTTCTCCAACCAAAATTTGAGGAACACCCCTAGGCCCCTTGGAAATGGGTCTATATTATAATCTTGAATGTTTAATGGTTCAAATGCATAAACATCGAACTTTATGCATCGAACCATTAAACAATCGAAACTCAATAAAAAAATGTAGAACAAAAAAAAAAACTAACAAGTGTAGGCAGGGGGGGGCAAGCCCCCCTGCACCTCCCCGCTACTTAAATATACCAACTTCGAGATCGCGCTACAGTGTAGGAAAGGGAAATCTTCCCTTTCCGCACCATACTACGTTAAAGTGCAATCTCGGAGTTGGTATATTTAAGTAGTGGGGGGTGCAGGGGGGGCTTGCCCCCGTGCTTAAAGCCATTAGGGTAGGTATTTAAAGTTTAAAACTTTTTTATTTTCGAAGTTATGAAACTTCGATAATATGGTGTCGACCATATTGTATTCGATGTTCCTTAACTTCGAGCTTATAATACAGACCCCTCGGAAATAATCAGGTGCAGTTTCCCCCGAATGTCTGATGCTGATGTCTGCAAGGCCTCCATGGACGTGCCTAAGGTTGGATCCCTGCTGGCCTCTAAACCAGCAGCAGTTGAAGAATTAAATAATGGAGCAGAGCGAACCTCTGGGGTCTCACTTGTCTCGGGAAAGACATCTGGCAGGGGCTGAACAGCAGAAGAATCTGGCCTAGATTACTTGACCGCCTTCTTCACAGACGGCCATCCCTCAGAGCGGGAAGTTCCTTCCACTGTGTCTTTAGCTATGAGCTTAAGATGTTGACTCTCTAGATACAAAGCCAAAGAAGAAAGTGTACTATGGTGGGTCCTGGAAACAAAATCCTGACAGTTTGAACAGGACATAGGGTAGTGGGAAGCACCAAGGCAAAACATTCACTGCTAGTGATAGCCTTTATGGGGAATCTGTCTCCCACACTGGCATTTTCCCTTCTTGGATGACATGAAACCCCACAAGCAACAAAAAAATAAAAAGATCACCATCTTCTTTCGGCTTAACAAAAAATAAAAAGATATGATACAATAAACCCCAATGGAGCATTTATCTGCAACAGTTTGATGAACCAGCAGTGGAATGATTGTTCAGACTGATGATCAAAAGATGGCGCTTAGAATAGCTGAGGGTGGTGCATTCGATGTCACCTTTATGCCCTACACTAAGCGAGGAGCATATGCGTGAGGTACTGTGTACCTTAAAGCAACTTAAAGGCTTTGTTATACTGCCTGGACGTCAGGCTGCCCCTTGCAGGGGATCCCTATTATCATGAATACTGCATCAGTGAAATGAAAGGACATCTATCATCATTTCTGACTTGTTCTCCATTACCTTCTTTTACTACCCAGAGGAAAAGGGGGATTGGGAAACAGGCATACAGAAACAATCATCTGCTTTCAGGAGAAGCAAAAAAGGTCCATTTCTGTCACATCCCTCTTCCATTCAAGAGGATCTTCTGTTCTTTTCAGGATATTTACCAAGAAGGTTATACTGACATAAGATATAGGATGCCCTGAGGATCACATCTTCCTCCTTGGCCAGAAACAGCCTGTACTAGGCATAGAACCATGCTTCCATTTGCCTGCTGATGTACTGTATCATTGTGGTGCTGTCAGTGTGGTATTCTAAGTTTCCAACATTTATTTAAGGGTTTTGACAGCTGCAATTACTGTTATCATTTCCTTCACACTGTTATGTCTCTTCTTTTACAATCAGTCCCAAGAAGTCCTTCAGAACAAAAGACCCCCCCCCAAGGCTATGTTGGATGAATCGCTGGTTAGTCTCCAGGTGTCTGCTCCCAATGTCAATGGGACTCGTAAGATTAGGACCACTTACTCTGTCCTCCATCTTTTCTGAAATGGGTTGAAAGGGGAATAAGGGATACCAAAGGATGCGCATACAGAAGTTATCTGTTTATTAGGGGCCAATTAAGCTTCCTCATTTGTAGTCTGGGTAGGATATCATTACAAAGGTGGCCCAGTGTCCTTAAAAAACTTCCTTGTTGTTATGTGCTGGAACGGTGCTATGCAGTTGAAGTACTGCCTCACAAAGGGCACTTATCCTAGTGCAAAAAGGCCTTCTGATTCCGTGTCTAGCCATGTCACCAAGAACAGGGCTTGCGACCAGGGGGGACAGCTAGGATTCTGGAAAGCTCAGTGTGTGTCACAAAGTCTTGAAACTTGCAAGGGTGAACTACATGGCTTCCTTTGTCTTATTCAGACTTGTTGCCTGTATAATGCAGTCAACCAAGTGTGGGCAAAATGTGAATCCCTTTCATTGTGCAAAAGGGCATTACTGGAGCCATGCATTTTATAAACAACCTAGGTTCAGTAGATAAACTAAAGGGCATGGTGGTAATCTGGAACTAGACACCCCTGCTTTGAACCAGAGCTATTGCCTGTCCTCTTTGGCTAATAGCATGTGGAACTATGCTTCCTTCAAAATGATTATTAAGAAAGCTCAAAGGAGGAGGAGGAGACCGGCAAGTTTACACAGTTAACCTTTTGAACTCTGGAACCTTTAGGAACTTGTTTAGATCCAACAGACCCAAAACTGGCATCCAGTCTTTTCTTGGAACCAGCAACAGTTTTGTGCAAGTTCCTTACAATCCTTTAGTTGTGCTTCAAGATGTCCTGTGATAGTGGTTTTGCAATTAGTACTTTTTTTTTAATTAAATGTAGCCCAAACTCTTCTGTAATTTTTTTTTCACCCATTCTTTTACAAAAAAGTTTTAACCGGTCTCCACGTTTTGGGACTTTGGATTTTTTTTTTGGGGGGGGGGGGGCAGTCAACTTGTTAACACCTCTGAGCTGTGGAAAGTCACATCTCTAGCAGCTTATATACTTTCCTTGGCATTTTTGAATGATTAAGTCAAAAAGACACAAGACAAACAAATGTGCACATGTTGTGAACAATAAATTATAGTTAAAAATACAAACAGCACTATTAATAGTAAAAGTACTCTTTACTGTGATAATAGTTAATGCCTTCACAGTCTTTACATCAGTACAGTAAAATGTAATACACAAATACACACAAATCCAAAATTAAGTTATCTGAAGTTTCACAAACATGCTTACAAGTTTAGAAACTGTAAAGCCTAGACATATAATGTCAGAGTACTTTTTAACCAGACTTAACTTTCACATGGCAGAAAAATATTTTCTCAGTGTTTATACATTGATATATTTACTAAAATATGAAACATTATACTCATTTGTGCAACTTGACATTTACCACTGAATATCACTCACCATGTGCAACTTGCAGTGGAAATACCATCATTAAAAGGTTTCACCAGAAGCTATGCAATAGGCTGTAAATTCTCTGGCTTTAGAAATACTAATGCAGACATGGAAATGTTACATATCTTCATAATTAGTAGCTAATGACTAGCAACAGATCCAATATACTGCACTATATACGGACAATTACAATGTATTCTTCTGTCTCCATGCAAGATACTTCACAGCATGCCCCTCAACAGAATGTACACATCTCATTTATGAAACTACAAATGCAAGTATGAAAATACGAACATCAGCATTGATTAACAATTCCACTAGGACATCCTGGATTACGTTTTACAGACATTTTCTTACTTACACCTTTATCTTTTTATGCTAACTATTAAATTAAGTTACTTTCTTAAGGAAGCCAGCTTCAGAAAATGTCAGAATACCACAGGAGCTATGATGTGAAATGGAACTATTCAAAAAAGGTGCTAGAGGTGTGAATAAGTTAAAGGTACAGGGGAAGATTGCTCTGTTGAATCACAGTTGTTCCCTTTTTGATCTTGGACCTAACAGCCTCCAAGCTTCTCTTTTTGGTTTTGCCATTTTTTGTAGTGGCTTCTTCTCTGCTCGGGCTCGGGGGAAATACCTGTTCTGTATGGTGGCCAAAAAGCAACTTTCTTTCTAGTGGAGCAATGAGAAGTTAACCTTTAATGTGTTTGGCTGCAGGTGGGGGAGGGGGTGATAAGTCCTTAACCTGGAATCTCTCTCTGTCACTGACTTTGAAGCTGCCATCCTACAAGCTGCATCATAGCCACAGTTGACAGAATGCTTTGCTACTAGAGTAGAAACGCTGCATTATTCTACCACCAAATCTTTCAGGACTTTGGCATCTCCTAATCCTTATCCTTTAAGCAGAAAAAGAGTGCCCTGGTAGTTTAACATGACTATGTGGCAGTTAAGAACTGTGGAGGCCAGATTAGCACATTGCTGGCAAGTGGTTTCTTGGTTGTTGCTCTAGTAGACTCTCTGTTGACATCTATGAATACCATGGCCGGATCAACAATCATGCTTTATAAGTGTACTTGCAGGTTTATAGGAATCCACAACAGTTTTAAAAACATCTGGTTACCTGGGAAAAAGGAAGACTGACAGTCTGGCTCCAAAGAAGCACTAAACTGCATACAATAAGCTTTTCTCTCTCGAGGTTTTGGCTTAGGCCCAGGAGGTTCCTGCATCTCTTCAGGACATTTGAGAACTCACTAGACTCACATTTGAAATGCATCACTTGAGGTTCCCAATTTTTAACTGGGAGCAGAACCCAGATGGTCCTCATGTGTCATTTCAACCACCACTAAGTCAGAGGAATCGGATTCCTTTGGGGGGGGGGCAAACTTCCCTTAAGACTAGGACCCTCTAACTGGGGCCCTGTGGTGCACAGAGACAAATGCTCCCCAGATGGGTGGGAGGTAGGCATAATGGTTAAGGTGGCTACCTTATAAACATAAGGTGCAGGATTTGATTCTTACATGTGGTAATTGGCTAGGATTAAAATGGCGCACAAGGGCAGTTAGCCTAGTACTAATCTAGGAACCTATAAACCTAATAATAGGGAGTTATGTACTTATCATAACTTGGTATCTGTACTGTCTAATTTCATTATGCATCACAAAAGGGTCTTCGGATCTGTCCTCAGATACAACTTAGCCATTTCTTCCAGACATACGATTTGAGCCTCAAGCTCCTCCCTCTCCCATGATGCCTCACTCCTCTTCAAACACTCAGATCGAGTTTGATGCCCCTTCCTCAAGAGGTCTATCCCAAAGGTAATAGAGAAAGACCTACTGCAGCTCAAACTAGGAACCAGTGGGTTCCGTAATCCTCTCGACTGCTCTCAGCTGTACCAGGAAAGGGGAAGGAGGGTGGGATGTGATACATAATGAAATTGGACAACACAGATACCAAGTTATGGCAAGTACATAACTTCTAATCTGATGTTGTCCATTTCATTATGCATCACAAATGGGTCACAGTCCTCAGCTATATAACCCCTGGAAGGACCTCAAGGAAGGATATGCCTGAGCACTGAGCATCTTGGAACTAAAACAAATGCTCTTTTCCTGGAGATAATGCCCACCTTACAGTGAGATACAAACATATGAGCTGTCGCCAACGTAGATGCAGTGCAGACTTCATCAATTGGAGCTCTAGCCAAAAAAGCTAATAAAGCTGACATTGATCTGAAGAGTGGGATCTAAATGGATGGGGAAGTTGCTTGCCTTGCTGAGAATAAACTGTAGAGATGCACTCCACAATCTATTTGGTTAATGTAACCTTAGACACAGCCTGGCCCAACCTACTTGTCAAAAAGGCAATGAACAACTGCTCAGATTTTCTGTGAGATCTAGTTCTATGTAAGTAGAAAAGCAACTGCCTGTGAACATCCAAGGAATGCAGCATACGTTCACCTTTACTGGCGTAATTAGGGAAAAATCCAGGCAAGTGGATTGCCTGCTTAATCTTTGTCCCCGAACCGATCTTTGGTATGTATGAAGGATTCATCCTAAGAGAGACTCTCTTTAAAGAAGATCATGTACAGTAGTTGAGAAGACGGAGCTTGAAATTCTGATACTCTTCTGGCCAATGCAACAGCCACAAGATAGGCCGTCTTCCATGACAGATACAACTCACACGAGCTAGCAGGTTCAAAAGGTTTCTGGGTGAGTCCCTGCAGTACCAGTGTAAAATCCCAAGGGGGAGAAGGATGTTTAATCAGAAGCCCAAGATAAAAACCCCTTTTAGAAAGGCCCAACAAAGTTTGGAAGTGGAGAGTATACAGGGAGAACCAACTCCCCACACGGAAATGCGTGATGCCTGACAGGTGCACCTTTGTGGTAGAAAAACTAGCCACATTCTGGAAAAGCAAGCTAAGGAACATAAGAACATCCAAGACTGAAGCCAAAAAGAGGTCAATATTCCTTTGTGAGGCCAAGATGGAAAACCTCTTCCACTTGCTACCATAAATTTTCTTGGTGGAGGGCTTTAGACAGGCAAGAATAATTTAGTGGACTGGGGAAGCTAGCCTGGACTTCAGTAAAATCACTGGAAGTGGAGAATCCAAGCAGTTAGTTTGAGGGATCGGAGATGTGAATCTGTCGTTCAGATGAATGGGGAATCAGATTCTGTCTGGGATCCAGTATCCATGGAGGATATTTGATGTGACTTCACAGGAAGAGGAACCATACCTGATGAGGCAAGTGAGGGCAATGAGGATTAGATTGGTCTTTAACCTGCTGGCTTTCTGTAGAAATGTGGGAATAAGGGGAATCGCAGGATAAGCATAAGCATCCCTTGGTGACTCCTCCGCAGGGGGGGAATCAGAGTGTAGTACTTACTACACTTGTTGTTCAGGGGGGAGAGGCAAAGAGGTTGCAGCAAGGTTGGCCCTAACTGCTGAATATTTGCTTTGCTACTGATTGGTTCAGGGACTACTCATAAAAACTTAATATCGACCTGCTCAAACTGTCCACCAGAACGTTGGATTCCTCCTGGATGTGCGTTGTAAAGAGAAAGCAGTTTGAAGCGATCGCCCATTCCCAAACCCTCATGGCCTCTCTGCAGAGCAGATAAGAATGGGTTCCCCCACTTGTTGATGTACCATACCACCAACACCTCCAGGACATTTAAGTGCAATTTGATCTCTGAGGAGGACCACATGCCTTGGACCATCTTTCCCTGAAAATGCCCCAACCCCAACAGGCAGGTGTCCGTGGTCACCACAGCCAAAGGGGGGGACAGGGAATGAAGGTTCTACTGAGATGAAGGTCGTCTGTAAGCATCCACCACTGCAGGTGACGCCTGCAAATTGGAATAAGCCTGAACGGGGTTGATAACAGATGGCACCAAACAGACCACTGAACTGCCAGGGTCCACTGGAGAACTTGCCTGAAAAACCTGGCTAAAGGCACTAGAAAAATGGCAGCTGACATGCAACCTAAGGCCATGAGGATAAGGTGAGCTGGCTGATATGGAGTGTCTAGTAGACATTGAACTTGCTATCTCAGATATCTTATTCTCTTGTAGGCGTAGGTCTGCAATTTGGGTGATTGTGTTCAATTGTGTCCTGATGAATTCGATATCCTGTAATGGGGTCACTTTGGATTTTGCCATGTTCACTATGATTCTCAGGCAGTGAAACAGGTGCAGCATACCCTGAATCATTTGGAGTAGTTTAAGCCTTGTGGGTGCCATTAGGAGTCAATCGTCCAGGTACGGAAACACCTGGAATCCTTGAAGATGGAGGTGCGCTTCAACTACTGCCATGCATTTGTTGAACACCCGGGGAGCAGTGGTGAGGCCAAAGGGCAGTGCTCTGAACTGGTAATGACTGGCCCCCAGCCAGAAGCTCAGATATTTCCTGGAGCAGCTGTCTATTTTGATATGATAGTATACGCATCCTGGAGATCTACAGAGCACATCCAGTCGCCCTCGCACAGGAGCGGCAGAATAGACTGTACCGTAACAATGCGGAACTTCAACTTCTTGACAAATAGATTCAGACTGCTCAGATCCAGGATGGGTTGAAGGTTCCCAGACTTCTCTGGTACCAAAAAGCAGCATGAGTAAGTTCCGCATCCTAGTTGCTTTGTTGGCACCTGGTGGATGACTTTTGTCTAGATGTTTTTGTACTATTAAAAGGGCACTCTCCCTCTGTCTGGGTGGCACATCAGGGAGACAATCCCTCCATGCTGGGAGGGGGAAGGGAAAAGGGAATATAGTAACCTCTGGAAATTGTGTTTAACACCCAGCCGTCGTTTGTTATGCTTGTCCAGGTATCTGGGTGCAAAGATAGTCTGCCTCCAGAGAAGGACATCCGGGCAGCGCTTCAGGAGCACTGAAAAGGCCTGTCGGAGAAGGGTTCTGTGATGCTCTGGTCTTGTGGATCCCCTCCTCTCTAAGGCAGTGTCTACCACCGAAGCCTATCCCTCTGCTTCCAGAATCAAGAAAAGCCCCTTGGGATTTATGGAATCACATCTTCTTCCCACTCCATTGGTTCCTGGAAAAAGTCCGTTTGGGGCAAGAAAACTTGATCCCTACAGTAGATATGGTCTTGCCCTCCTGTTTGCTGTGGGTAAGAGTCTCCTTAACTGATGGTCTGAACAAGAATGGGGGTGTAAATAAATGACGTCACGCACAGTCTCATCCAGGCATGTCTCCAGATGACTATGCTTGAATCATTCCACTCAAGAAGTTCTCTCCACTGTGTGGGAGATTAACCTCATTGAGGAGTTAGCAATAGAAGCCATAGCTGAAACCTTTTTTGAAGTTTTCCTCCAACAGCGACTGTGTCACAGAGGTGAAGATTTCCTTCACCAGATCTCTCTGTTGGTGCATGAAGTGTGCCAGGTAATTTAATACTCTCAGTGAAAAAATGGCTAAAGTATACACCACCTTCGCGTATCTTGTCCAAGGCCCAAGACGTGTTCAGGGGGTGAACAACAGAACTCTGTTCAGTGAGCTCTTTTTCTTGGTGACTACCGACATCACAATGTCATCAAATGGGACACCTTTACTCCAGAAAAGATGATCCTCAGGGAGGCTAAGGTACTTATCTGCACGCTTCGAGACTGGCTCCATGGTGTCAGGCTCCTATAAAGCTCTGTGGGCAATGAGGTCAATAAGCTGATCCGCCGGGGGTCACCCAGGATGCAGATGGCTCCGTCTCGAATGCCTCCAGGAATAGTGACTCTTCCAAGGATGGAAGGATGGGAAGACCATCCACCCTTTTGTTTTGGGATTTCAAAGATATCTGCAAAGGTGATATTGTCAGGTGGAGACTGGGGGAACCCTTCCCCTTTGTCGAAGTCAGTGTCCTCTGTCAGCAACTCCAAAGGGTAGTCAAGGTGCTTCCTCTTGCATCGACACTTTTGGGGGACCTCCTCTGCGGGGTAGTCGGGGAGGACTCAGAAGAAAAGGGAACCCCTTGCTGAGAGGTAGTCTGGAAGGTCTCCAGGAGGGGCTGACCATGGATCAGATGGATGGGAGCAAAGCTTTGATCCAAAGGGGATTGGGTAGGGCCTGGTGGAGGAGGGGCCACATCTCATGGTGTCAAGAAAGCCCTCTCTGCCACCTGGAATGCTGAGGATGCCAGGAGAACCTGCTTCCCCTCCCCACAGGCCAAAGCCCATAAGGGAGAAAAAGATGAGGCCATTCCGGATCCATCACCACCAGAAGGTATGGATCCCCGAGTTGTCAAAGGCCATGGCCCCCACAGGAGGGGACTGACACCAGCCCCAACAACCCAGCGCCTAAACCTCGGATCCGGGACAAGTTCTTCTCTGACAGAATTGGGACTGAGCCGGTCTGAGATGTCGGAGTCAGGGAAAGAGATATCCTATGATCTGATGCAGGTCCACTCAGGCGTACTAGGCCTTGCAGCTCCGAAGCAGAGGATTGGATCAGAGGAGGCTGCGATATCGGGGTTGGAGTTCTCACAGACCAACCATGGGTCGGAGAAGGCAAAACCCCCATCCGAATTTGGGCTTTGAGGAAACTCCTCATCATATGATCCATATCAGAGTGGGAGAGTTGAGAGGATTGAGAAGACCGGAATAAGTCGACCGAACTGGTGACATGCTTGGCCGGGCGGTCTGAGCTGGTGAGGGGAACTTTCTCTGGTGCGGAGTATCACTCAGAGATCTCGGATCTGGTCAGGTATGACCCGAAGTCCACTCCAGAGACAAGGAGCTATGGATTTGGATGATTTCCAGTGGCTGCTCGGACCAGAGGTCTGGGGATCTGGCAAAGCAGGAGGTTTGGCTGGCGCTGATTCTCCTGCATCCAAGGGGCATCTTGGATCTGGAGAGAAGCCAGGTCGGGAGGGACCTGATGTCGACAGATCCGAAAGCTTTGTGCATTCTTTTGCAGTAGAAGACAATTGAACAGGATGCTGGGCTCCAGAAGAAGGAAAAAGCCCTCTCTAAGCTTATTCCTCCTGTTGGCGAGGGCCCAGGACTGAAGGCCTAGCAGATGTTGCATGGCATCTCCAAGTGCTCTGTACCCAAGCAATAAACGCACTTCTTGTGGACATCCAATTGGGGAATCTTATGCCCACAAGAGGCACACCTCTTAAAGCTACAGGGTTTGTCCGGCTTGTCTGACATGTTGGGGGGAAAGCTTTTTTTTTTTTTTTTTAAACAGAGAAAGAGAAATGGAAAGAGAAAAGGAGAAAGCTGGAAGGTAGGAAGGGCCCCAATGCCAGCGAAAAACTGATGAAAAGTGAAGAAAACTACTTAACGAGAGAAGAGGTTACTCTCTAAGAGTACGATAAAGACTATAAAGAAGAAAAGAGTTAAAAAATTACAAGAAATTACAACAAGATCCTACTTATCTGAAGAGAGGCTTGCAATGGCATCTGTACTGGAAGGTGGCAAAAGAGATCTGGGAGTTTGAAGAGGAGTCAGGCATCATGGGAGAGGGAGGAGCTTGAGGCTTGGATTGTATATCTGGAAGAAATGACCAAGCTGGATCCAAGGACGATCCAAAGACTAATCTGTGATGCATAATGAAATGGAAATCATCAGATTCAGTGTCTGACTAGTGGCATGGGCACTGGAGACACTACACATAGGTAGATGAGAGTGAGCTGCTGACTCGTCCACTCACTATCACTGATGAGATACTGCCTTCATTTTCAAAAATCAAGATACAAGTGTCAAAAGCAGATGCTCAACGGAAAATGTCAGAATCAAGCGATAAATGGAGGATTTCAGCTTGAGTGACAGAGCCGTCATGTGTGTGTGATAAAGTACAGTTTTGTACCTACCATAAATGTAGATGTCCGAGAGGTATGCATCTGCAGTCCTTACAAATGGGTTGTCCTGGCCTCAGGCAGCCCTTGATCGGCAGTTCCAAAGTCTGGGTCTGGCCTCGGCTGATGTCGCACTTCACCCGACGTCATAGCTGCAGTTCTGCGGGTATAAAGGCATCAGCCGACGCCATTTTCCTCAGTGTTTCTTGCCCCAGATGCCAGGTGCCCTCTAAGAAGGCTAAATTTGGATAAATGCAAATGTTTCCAAACAAAAGAGAGCAAATAGAAATAAACATGTATATACATATATACAAACAAATACACCATAATAGATTCCCCCAGCTAGCTACAAGATGGGCAAATACCCTAGGAGTACCACAGAGGGGAAGGAGGGTGGGTAATCCTGACTGCAGATGCATACCTCTCGGACATCTACATTTATGGTAGGTACAAAACTGTACTATGTCCTTCAAGGATGCATCTGCAGTCCTTACAAATGGGTAGAATACCATAGCCAAACTGGGGGAGGAGGCACTAAGGAGGCACTAAGAGTTTATGGTGTAGTTAAGATCCCTTGCAAAACAGCAGTGGCAAAACCTGCTCGGGATCTGGAGTATAAAGGCAGATTATAATGCTTGGCAAATGTATGCACGGAGCTCCAAGTAGCAGCCTCTAAAATGTCTTTGGTAGCCACTCCTCGTAAGAAAGCTGCAGTAGTGGCTGTAGCCCTTGTGGAATGAGGTCTGATGTTTTCTGGAGTTACCTTTCCATGAAAAGAGTAACAAAATCTAATGCAATTTCCTATCCATTTTGAGATTGTTTGTTTTGAAATTGCTTTTCCTTCCATTCCTGTTGCATATGCTACCAGAAGCTGGTCAGTTTTTCTATTGTTCTTGGTTCTGTCCAGGTAGTAGCACAATTGTCTGTGTACATCCAAGGTATGCAGCAATCTTTCCCCCCTGTTCTGTGGGTTGGGGAAGAATGTTGGTAGGTGTATTGCTTGGTTTAAGGATACCCTGGAGACCACCTTTGGCATAAAGGTAGGATTAGTTCTCATGGATACTCTATCCTGATGGAAGATAAGGAAGGGCTGTACTGCCATTAATGCCTGTAATTCAGAAACCCTTCTAGCTGAAGTGATTACAAGAAGGAATGCAGTCTTCCAAGATAAGTACTGTAATTCTGCTGTTGCTGCTGGTTCAAAAGGGGGAAGTGTCAACCTTTCTAACACAAAGTTCAAGTCCCATGTAGGCAATGGTGGTTTCCTCGGTGGTTTTACATTTTTAATTCCTCTGAGAAACTGTCTGAGTAGAGGTTGAGAAAAGACTGGAGGATCCATGTTGTATTCTGCTGAAATTGCTGATGCATGAATCTTAATGGAGGAGTAAGACAGGCCATTGTGGAAAATCTCTGCTAAATATTCCAGGATGTTAGCTATGTTTGCCAATGATGCATCTACTCCTTTTGTTGCACTCCAAATGAGATATCTTTTCCATTTTGCTGAATAAGTTTTCCTTGTTGAGGGTCTGCGAGCCTCCAAGATAATGTCTCTAACCCTTTGAGATAAGTCTGGGTTAGTTTTTCTTATGTAATGTTCCAAGCAGCTAGCTGCAGTGTTTTCAAGTTTGGATGCAGGATTTTGAAGTTGTTCTGTGTTAGCAGTAGAGGTATTAGGGGTAGAGGCCATGCGTGTTCCCGGGACATACTCCTCAGTAGCGGGTACCAATGTTGTCTCGGCCAATCTGGAGCTATCAAGATGATCTTCGGGTGATCTTCTTTGATCTTCAGTAGCACCTTGTGCATCAAAGGAAGAGGTGGGAATGCATATGCTGTCAGGTTTTCCCAACTGAAGGATAGGGAGTCCACCTTCTAAGCAAGTGGGTGGTATGTCCTTGTGCAGAATTTTTTCAATTGGTGGTTGTGTGGGGATGCGAACAGGACTATTTCTGGCAGTCCCCATTTCCTTGTGATGGTTCTGAAGATGTCTGGATGCAGCATCCATTCGTGGGCATCCGTGGTGGTTCTGCTTAAGATGTCTGCTAGTATATTTTCTTTTCCTAGCAAGAATATGGCTTGGAGCTGAATGTTGAGGCTCAGGGCCACATTCCAGAGGTCCATTGCCATCCGGCATAGAGGATATGAATGTGTGCCTCCCTGTTTGTTGATATACCACATAACTGTGGTGTTGTCCATCCTTATCAGCAAATGACCCTGTTGAAGAAATGGTCTGAATGTCTGAATTGCCTGCTTTACTGCCAGCATCTCTTTTTGATTTATGTGTAGGTTCATCTGGTCTTGAGTCCATAAGCCTTGTATACACTTGTCCACCATGTGCGCCCCCCCACCCGAGGTCTGAGGCGTCCGTGGTGATAGTCTGGCTTGGGTGAGGCCTGTGGAAGGGCAGTCCTTTGTTCAATTGACAGGTCTGGGCCCACCACTGGAATTCTTGCTTCAGGCATGGAATTATTGGAATTTTGGTTTCTAGGCTGTGCTTGTGCTGAGACCATAAATTCCTCAGGTACCATTGTAATTTCCTCATATGTAGTCTGGCATGTGGAATTATTATTATGCAGAATGCCATGTAACCCAGAGCTTGCAGGATTTTCCTTGCTGTAAGCTGGTTCTGCGTTGTTAATGCCATGAAATAGAGTGGTAGCTGCTTCTGTTTTTCTGCTGTGAGGAATGCCATCTGGTTTGATGTGTCCAGTTCTGCACCCAGGAAGGTTATCCTTTGGGATGGTATCAGCCTTGACTTTTTTGTGTTGACTGTGTATCCCAGGGCTTGCAGCAGGTGAATAACCTTTTTCAAATCTTTTGTTAATTTGTCTTTGCTGTCCGCTTGTAACAGGCAGTCGTCCAGGTATGGATAAATTTGAATTCCCTGAAGCCTGCAATAAGCAATTACTGATGCCAGGCATTTCGTGAATACTCTGCCCGCAGTAGATAAGCCAAAGGCAATGCTGAGAATTGATAATGCTCTGATCCTGCAAGAAATCTGAGGTATCTTCTGCAATTTGGTCGTATGGGGACGTGCAGGTATGCCTCCTTGAGATCCAGAGTCACCAGCCAAGACTCCTTGCCCAGCATGGGAAGAAGTTGCTGTAGGGTCAGCGTTTTGAATTTTGGAACAGTAAGATATGTGTTTAGAGCGGACAGGTCGAGGATAGGTCTCCATTGGTTTTCCTTTCTTGGTACTAGGAAAAGCCTTGAATAAAATCCTTGTCCTTGTTCCATAGCCGGTACCTTTTCTATAGCTCTCATCCTTAGCAAGTGGTCTATTTGCTGTAGAGCGTTTGTCCTTTGGTTTGGAGGTAGGTTTGGCATTCCTCTCTTCCTTGGAAGAGTATGGAAGTGAAACCTGTAGCCTTTGTCTATTGTCTGTAAAATCCATTTGTCTCCTGTAATGTAATGCCAATTTACTGAAAATAAGGCTAATTTTCCGCCTAAGGGTGCTGCCAGTTGTTCCCTGGTAGGCGGTTTCAGAGCCAAGTCACTGTGATTGTCCTGTAGAAGTGGTAGTGGCTGGATCTGTGGCAGTAGTTCTCTGGCTGTTAGGCTGCCACTGACGTCCCCTGTAGGCACCTCTGGACTGACCTCTGCCTCTAGGGCGTCTATTTCTGCCTCTCTGTGCTCTGGTGGTGTCTGGAAAGGACCAATTCTTGGAAGGCCAGTTCCTACTAAACCTCGGAGGCTGGACCTGTAAGAAATCCTTGACTGTCTGGACAGATTTAGCTTTTTCTTCCACCTTCTTCAACACTTGCTGTGCAGGGGAACCAAACAAGCTGTGCTTTTCCATAGGAGCATCCAGAAGCTTTGACTTTACATGGTCTGGTAAGGATTGCTCTTTTAACCATGCATGCCTTCTGATCACTGTACCAGTCATAGCTGATCTAAAGGAAGCCTCCAGTGCATCAGAGCCGCATTTTAAGGAATGATTACTGACCTGCTGAGTGTTATGCACCAAATCCTGAAGGGACTTACAGTCTAAAGGTTCAGGCAAGGACAGTTTTTTAGTGAGCTGATCTAACAGAAATTCCTGATACTGAATCATGTGGAATTGACAGTTTAAGGCTCTAGCCGAAAGAGTAGCAGAAGTATAAACTTTTTTACCCCATCTCTCCAATGCCCTAGATTCTCTTTCAGAGGGGAGGGGGTTTTTGGCCGAGGCAGCTGTTACAGCTTTGGGGCCCTGTGAAATAGTTTCAGGATCTGCAATAGGAGCCTTATACAAATGATAATGTGTGTCCGGAACCCTGTAGTATCTGTCGGGCTTAGCAGGGGCCAGAGGCAGTGAGTCAGGGGCAGTACAAGCATCAGTAAATGCATCATCCACAACTGTAAGTACTGGAGGAATAGCCAAAGGCCTATGCTGTGGTAAATGTAAAAAGGTCCTAAGCCTTTTCCTGGAGTCTGAAAAATCCTGGCCCTGCCATTGAAATTGTTCCCTCATAGCATGCAAGGTTTCCCCAAAAGAAAATTCCTCAGGAGGAGAGGCAGAAGGTATGGAATCCTCTGCATCAGAGTCCTCATATGGAGAATAAGGGACCTCTGGAGGATTTGTATGTTCTGAATCATCAGAGGAATAATCTGAAGAAACTGGCTCAGGGGGCTCTGCTCTAAGCCTCTTCTCTGGAGGTGGGTGAGAGGCCCTGTCAGGGTGAGACTGGGTTCCCCTGATTAAAGAAATGAGATCCTCTGCTAGACTAAGCATTTGAGTACTAGAGCTAGGCCTGTGAGAGGGGGCTTTAGCAGGCACGGCCTTTGAAGATTTAGCTGCTTTAGCCCTGGCAAAAGCCTTAATTGACATGGATGCAGGGGGCCTAGCAGCTCCACGTGCAGGAGTAGATACATCTAAGGGGATAGTATCTGATAAATCCTGAGAAACTGTAAGAGCAGGTGGAATTTCAGTAGCAGATTCAGCCATGCTGGAAGAGGCCTCGGTAGAAGGAGGCATGCTTTCGGCCGAAGGAAGAACCGCGGACTCGGCTTCAGCCGAAACCGAGACGCTCGCGGTTGGCTTAGCCGCGGTTTCGGCCGAAACCACGGACCGCGAGTGTCGGTCCTTTTCCTTACGCTTTTTAGCTAAATGTGAAGTCGGAGTCTCCGACGGCATGATATAAGCAAAAGCGGAGCCGAAAAACTCCTCTGCAAACTCCGACCGACGTCTAAGTGTTCGTCGGTTGAAGGAAGCACAGGCTAGACAGGCTGCTACGTCGTGGTCTGGGCCTAAACAAGGTAGGCAGTAAGAGTGGAAATCTTTATGAGGTATTTGTTTCCCACAAGTTAAACAGTTATTCACTTTTTCTGACATAGGCTGAGGCAAGAAAGAGTCCCCAACGGGGTACTTAGCTTTTAGAAGTCTTGGTAGTAGCAATCTCTGGTTCTGACCGACCGGCACTTGCGAACAGCTTCTGCTTCGGGCGCCACGCGGCAAGAAAGACTGAGGAAAATGGCGTCGGCAGATGCCTTTATACCCGCAGAACTGCAGCTATGACGTCGGGTGAAGTGCGACATCAGCCGAGGCCAGACCCAGACTTTGGAATCCGGCCGACCGAAGGGCTGCCTGAGGCCAGGACAACCCATTTGTAAGGACTGCAGATGCATCCTTGAAGGACATCCCCCTGGATAGCAATGTCAAGGGCCTCTGACAATCTGCAGATATCAGGGTTGGGGACTGACTGTAGAAGTACCTCAAAGGACCAAGCACTAGAGTCTGAGGAAGCCTTTAGCATCCAGAAGGATATTGTTTTTACCCCTTTATATCCTTCTTACGAAGGTGCTTTTCCTTTTTTTACGATGCATCCAAAGGCATTCATCCCTTACTGGTTGAAATAATCCTGGAGTCTCAACTCTCCACTTAATGGTCTTCTGGTTGAACTGAGAACAGCCAGAAAGAGCATGCTTACAACATAAACAGAATAAATGCTCTGTGTGAAACTAGTGGCATCTGCTTTACATATGTAATAAACCTAGAAACTTCAGCTTCAGGAATCCATATAAGACATTTGAAATACTACCAAGGGTTTACTCATGCACAGAAAATCAAACAGATAAAACAGGATGGGATACTAAAGTCCAGAAGCCAGGGTGGTGAAAAAGTGAATTCCTGCAATGGTATTATTTCCAGAGTCCCAAAGTGCAAGATGATCCTGATGAATGCCACCACAAGAAAGAACTCAAAATGGTGCATTCCTTTTATACTACTGATGTGCTGGCATCCAGGTGGGAGGGTGTCTGCCCTGTCAGAAGGTGGAATGGTACAAAGTTCTGGAAGTCGGGCTGGAGATGTCAGAATGATCAAGAAGTTATCACTGCTAAAACAGTAGACAATGCAATAAACATCCACGGTTATTGTGAATGTACAGGGGCTACTAACATTAGCTTAGCTTTGTATCTTCCTGCCTTTTGTAAAATGCTGGGGATAAGAATAGTTGGGAATATATACAAAAGTTCCCCAATCCACTGGATAAAGTAGAGTACTCATTGCCCATGACTTTTTGAAACATGGGTATTTTGCACAGAATTTCATCAACTAGCAATTATTCCCTGATGCAAACTCACCTATCACAGAGCATCTCATATGTCTAACTCAGATTTTGAATAATCTTGAGATCTAGTTTCCATTCATGATTTCTAGATATGGACCATCTCAGCCTATCTGGCACTTTGTTGAAACAGAAGGCCCAACTGGAAGGCTATACCTCAGGTTTTTAATGCAAGTCTGGTCAATCTACACAGCTGGCACAAATTAAGTATTCCCCAGCTTCTTTATGTACCACATTAATATGGTACTTCTTATAAAAAAAAATGTCAGTGTTACACCTGTCAACCATCAAATCTCCCCTCAATCAACACTGTCATGTGCAAAAGGGACCTGTCAATAAGGCAACCATGAGGGTCTTTTGTTCTCCAGCTGGCATCCTGACACAAGAGTTTTTTTTTTTTTTTTTGGGTAATGTCCCCCATAGTGACATAAGCACTTGGGACACAGCAAGCACCTATACCCCACTACATGTGCTCAAGATGCGCTATCACAGGAAAAAAAAAAAAAAAAACGTTGTCAGTCATGTCCACATCTTCCTACAATAGCAGCCTACTTTATGAAGTACTTTCAGTGGAGAGACTGATATTACAGCAAGAGCATCATGTACTGGGTGGGAATCACAATCTGTCCCCAGTAAATAGATATGCACATCCTTGCTGCTTCTACCTTTAAACACCAGGGTTCCTATTCAAATTTTGGTCAACTGAGTCACAGTTACGTATTTATTCCTCTACACAAGTAGTGCAGGCTGTTGTCAAGCTTTTCTGAAGACATGCATGATTAGGATCATTTATTTCAAGAAGTACACAAAGGAAATAAAATCAGAGATCAATTTGGATATGGTCACTCTGGAAACTGGCTTAACATACCCTGACTTTGAAAAGGATACAAAAGGTTGGTCAGATTTCCCAAATCTTTGGATTCTATCCAAAGACAATTTGAATTGTCTATGAACATCCAAACAATGAAGCTAATATTCTCCTTTGTTACTGAAATTTGGAAAACATATTGGCAAGTGAATGGGCTGGTTCAAGGTAGACTCTGAAGTGACCCATGGCAGAAAGGAAAGGTTTGTCCTCAATCCTTATGAAAAAATCAAATAACGAGGTACGGAGTATAACAGCTGGAGCTCAGACAATCGTCTGGCTGAAGTGACAGCCACCAAAGATGGAGTCTTCTGTGATAACAATTTTAAGAAAACTGTGGCTGAAGGTTGTAAGGGAGGTCTAGCAAAAAAGTACAGCCTTTTAAGAACTTACCATAACAGTAGATGTTCTACTGATCACTGTTGCAGTATTCTTAACAGAAGGGTTGTAGCTTGCTGATGTCCCACAGGGATATCAAAGCTTTATCTTCTTACGGCATATGCTTGATGATGACCTCAGCTTATCGGCATGGGGGTGTGTGTAAAGTTGAACATGTGTATGAGATCCTCAGACAATCTCCAAGTCAGTAGTGGCCTGATGAAAACTTATGGAGACTGAGAAGACAGGCTTAGTTTGAAAAGGGTAAGCATATTCCCCCTCAGAAAGACTGCAATATCCTGGGATAATAAGTATGCGTCAGGGACTGTGAGGGATTGTGTTTGCACCAACAGTGAGAGAAAAGACGAAAAGAGTGATAAGGTAGGAGTAAAGGAATACTGCAACACTGATCAATACGGCAAGTTCTTGCACAACTGTACTATGTCCTGACCTGAGTCACTGTTGCAGTATTCTTAAAAGATGTAGGATTCCCAGAGCTGCAGAGAGAGAAGGGTGGTGTGCTTAAAAAGGAGGAGAAGAAGAAAAACCCAAGAGGCCGGAGAGAATAGTTCTGGCAAATACTGTCCTGTACCTGGAAAAGACGTCGAGCTTGTAGTGTTTTGTGAAGCTGTAAACAGATGACCAAAGTGGCTGCTTCTAAAATGAACCAGGTATCCACCCCCATGTAGAAGGCACATGATGAAGCCACTGCTTGAGTGGAGTGTGTTTTTGGCTATGTGGGTAAAGTCTTTCCATGGTGACAGTAGCAGAAGGAAATAGCCTTTGATATCCAGGAAACAATAGTTTGTTTGGAAACAGGTTGTCCAAACCTGGAATCCATAAATGAGACAAATGGCTGATCTGTTTTTTCCGATATCCTTAGTTTTGCCCAAGTAAAACCTCAACTGTGAATGTTTAAGGGGTGTAAGATCCCCCCCATTTTGGGGGTTGTGGAAAAGGGTAAGCAGATTGACTGCTTGGTTGAGGGTTAGTGCACTAACCATTTTTGGCACAAAAAATGGACTGGCCCTGAGGCTTACCATGTCTTTGTGAAAGAAGAGGCAGGGTGGAATAGCCATGAGAACATGGAGTTCTGCGACTGAGCAGGCTGAAGCCAAGGTCAGAGGAACATTATTTTCCAAGTGCAGAACTTTAGAGTAGCCAATCAAATCTGTTCTAAAGGGAGTAAAGTGAGCTTTTCCAAAACAAAATTAAGATCCCATGGTAGGGTGATAGGCTTCCTAGGCAGTTTAAGATGTACAACTCCCCTTGGAAAAGGCTTAACATATGCCCTGGACATGAAAGGGGGCTCCAAAGGTTAGCAAGCATTAATGTCAGATAAGTGAGCCTTAATGGAAGAGTAGGCCAACCTGAGTGTAATAAGTCACACAAGTATTTGAGTATTGTGGGGGTGTCTGACAGAAGGGGGCTGGAGTTTGCACTTAAGGTATCAGATGAAAAATCTCTTCCAGTTGACTGTGTAAGATTTCCTGGTGTTAGGTTTCCTGGCTTCTTGTAGGTGTGTCTTGCAGGGATTAAATTCCTATCATGCAGAGGGTTAGAATGAGTAAGGTCAGGTTGGGATGGACATGCGGCCCTTTCTGAAGAGTGATTAGATCTGGTTTGAAAGGTGTGATGCTCCTGCATTGGCCCAGTAATCAAGGAGCCTTGATCCTCACCACTGGCAACAGTGAGGGACATACACAATGGGAGGATGACAAGTACATACACAGTAAAGTACAATTTCCCTTAAGAGCACACAGAGGTCACAGTCAGTCTGGGGCTGGTTTCTCCCTCTTTCTCCAGATCACCAATAAGACTCCCCACTGACAGGCTAAGACCTCCAACACCCTCTCTGTCCAACCAGTGCTTCATGCCCCTGCCCAAGTAGCTGACACGCACACTTTGAGATCTGATTTATACACAAACACATAAACACCTGGTGAGGGCTGGCACAAGTTTAGTAGCTATGCTCACGTCTGCCCACACTATAAGGTAGTTATCACTGCCACCAACCCCTACTTATCAGCTATTTTAAGGCCCTTACAAAGGGTGACCAATCCTACTGTGTAATGTTACTACTATTCATATGGTAGTTGTGACCAAGACTTGCAAGGCTATTTAGGATTGGCCTGCACAGTGTCACCAAATACATATGCAAGTACTCTAAGAGCTTAAATATGTCTCAAAAATATCAGCCACAGAGATTTTTAAATATATTTAATAATAATAATAAATAAAATAAAACAATACTCAGAAAACAAACACAGTTACTTCAGAGTTCGAAATCACAGGAAATATTTTAAAACAACACTGCAAGACAGTCTCAAATAAATACAAAAAACATCTGGACTAAGCTTTACTATATTCGTATTTATATCTAAGAGAGATACTATGCCTCAGGTCTTACAGACATCATACAGGCAGAAGTGCTGAGTGGATGTTTCTAGGTCCAAGACAAGATACAAAATGCATAGTTTCCCTCTCTGAGGGAGTTCTTAAATTAATAATAAACATTACTGCTGGGTTAGCTTGGATGACTTCACTCTGTCACTTGACCAGTTCCTACGCTAAACAGATACCAACATCTCTCTCTGTTAAAAAATATACATCTCTCAGATGTACAGCTGCTAGGAAGTCATAAAGCAATCAAACAGTTTACATTTTAAACCTAGTAATTTATTTTTTTTTCCAGACAATAGAAAAACGTCTAGCTCTAGACATTGTGTCTGCTATTGAACTGAAATTGAGAGATAACACAATCATAAAACACTTCAATTTCAACTTATTTTCGTAAAGTTTTGCAAGTTAACTCTGTATGTTCCAGCTTCTACTATTAAAACATACATTTGCACAGGTATATAGTTTATATACATTTCTGTTCTCTTCCAGTAGGGTACACTGTGGACACATCCTTAAAACTCAGTACTGTACAAACCCTGTTCAACACACACTTCTGTGCTAGTAGTTTAATATACACATAACATACAGTTGTCTTACATTTGTAAGACAAGCATATGACTCATATTAATATTAACAAATGACATAGGATTATTTACAAAATTCCAGACAGCTGGGCTGGCAGTGTCACAGAAGGATTCTCTGGTAATTTCCCTTTGATAGGTGAAACAGAAGCAGGAACCACTGCTGCCTTGGCCAGAAGCTACAAATTTGGAGAGGCCTTCTGGACCTTGAGAAGGAGCCTTGGGAGCAGAGATAGAGGGATTATGCATAAAGAAACTTCCCTGTTGACTGGAAGGAGAAGGCATCTGTCCTCTAGTCTGGAGGTGATGGGTTCCTTGTGAAGAAAAATGGAAACAAGCGAGGCTCAGAGGCAAAGAGGTCTGTTTGGGGAGTCTACTATCTGTGAGTCATGGATTTGAAAACCTGCGTTCAAGGACCATTTGTGAGGGTTCTCCATGTCCCTACTTAGTCTGCCATTACACTCTGCTGAGAGGGAATATACTTCACTTAAGTGTAAGATTCAGCTGAGATGCTAGGTGCCATACCTCCTGTGCTACCATGCAAAGGGGGTAAAATCTTGTGCTTCCCTGCTTGTTTATGTCCCACGTAACTGTGGTGTTATTCATGTGCACCACCAGAATGTCTGTAGGGCTTGCAGAAGTGCCCTACCTTCCTTTAAAGTGATGTGTTCTTTTAGCACATAGGCAGGCCCTCCCCTTGCCCTCTGTGGTCTGATGTTCAAGCCTCTCCCACATCTTGTCTGAAGTATTTGTAAACAGGACTTTGTTGTGTACAGCTGGAGTGAATGGAAGACCTGGGCTAAGCATAACCTGGTTGATCCACTAAAGGAGTACCCTCTTGAGGAATGGAAGAAAAGGAATGTAGGTATTGAGAGGGTGAGTGTGCTTGGACCACGCTGTTTCAGATGCCAGTGTATCTTCCTCATGTGTAGTCTGGTGCCAAGCGGCATAAAGGATGGTTGCAGCCATGAGTCCCAGTGTCCTAACAGCTTGTCTGTTTGAGCAATGATCCTCGCTGGAAAGTGTTAAGAACTCGCTGGCCATGGAAGTGACCATCTCTTGAAAAATCAGAGGCATGCAAGAGAAATGTGTCCAAACTGCATTCCAGAAAGTTCAGCTGTTGGATAGGAATGAGGTGGGGTGGTGAATCCCACGAGGGTAAGAAGTTACACACTGTTATTAAGGTGTTTCGGAAGAATGTTCCTGGATAAAGCCTAGAGTAGATGGTCATCCAAGTAAGGGAAGATAATTATTTCCCAAGTGCAGCAGAAAGCCACTACTGGGGCTGGACATTTTGTAAAAATACTTGGAGCTGTAGAAAGGCAGTAAACAGAAAATGTGATGATTCAGTAAAGAACGTGAGGAATTCAGTATGAAAGGAACAGGAATATGAAGATGAGCATTGTTTAGTTCTAAGGATACCAGGAAAGCTTGAGGAAGTAGGACAGGTATAAGAGTTTATAAATAAAGCATTATGAAACAGGGAACTCTGTTTATCTGGAAGAGATCTAGGATAGGTCTCATTCGCCCTCTTTCCCTGGGATAAGAAAAAGAATTTGAGTAAAAATGAATTTCCTAAACAGGAAGGGTATTCACTTCTATTGTTTCCTGGGCCAGTAAGTATTGCATGATAGGGTCTAGCAAGTGTATCTGGTTGGGAGGAGGTGGGGTAATTCCCTCGGGAGCTGGGCTGCTTTCCCAAGCCAATAGTGGAACAGTCCTTGATAATGCCATGTGTCCGAGGTTATTGCTTCCCAAAATACAACAGAAAGAATGTTTCTGAAAGGGGAGTGGAGGGGTAGGGTTTGGAGAGGGGGACATTTGGAAGATAGTCACAGCAGTCTACTAATGAACTGAGGCCTCAAAGGAGGAGTTATCTCTTGGAATTTTTTCAGGATATATTTTCCTTAGGAATTCTGCTTTGCTTATGAAGTGTTTTAGGATCTCTCTTAGCAAGGGAGGTAGATTTTGCTCGATAACTTCTATGATACTTGGGAACTACAGAAAGCAAAATCTGATTGCAATCTTTTATTGTCTTGCCCTCTTCTTGCAAAGCTTCGAAAAGACCATCAGCTTGTGAGCCAAAAAGGAGATTTGAGCCAGTAGCAGTACCCCTGGAAAAGGCATGCAAAGCACCACAGCTGCATTTTATACTGTGCCTGGCTATTGAGAAGCCTGGGCCACTAAAGACAGCATATGTTGTTTTGACTCTGATGTCTGGGGTTATGTGATGGTCTTACTTAAGGACTGTAGCAGAGATGGTAAGTATTTGGTCATTTGAGTTTGGTAGTTTACAGCTTTGAATGCTGAAGAGTAAGAAGCATACGCTTTCTTGCCCCATCTGTCTACTGCTCGACTGTCATTGCAATTGGGGAGAAGAGTGGTGCCAGGGAGCAGCTTGGAAGGTTTATCTGAGGATAGTGATATTGCAGATGGGTCGGCCACAGGGTTTTTGTAGAGGTATCTAACGTAATCAGGAACTTTGTAGAACCTATCTGGTCTTTTTGGAACAGAAAGCAAAGAATCAGGTGTAGAACAGCTGGCTTGAAATGCATTTAGGTAAGCAACTAGCACGGTGGGAACTGGAGGAGGAGCAGGAGTGCTCATTTCTAATAAGTAGTAGTATTTCTTTTGCACCTCAGACACTGGTCAGGACTGCCATTCAAAATGCTTCATCATGCTTTGCAATATTTCTTCAAAGGAGGCCTCTTCCAAGGGGGGGGAATCTAGAGAGAGCGAGTCTCCCTCACCTAGGAAATCTGTTTTGGAGAGTGTAACTGGGAAGGGTAGTTGACAGAAAAGATCAGAATCCCTGTGTGGTTCCTCATCAGAGGAAACAGAATCCAAGGCCTGTTTGTGTGGTGTGTCCATACAAGGCTGGGTTACAAAGGAAGGTGACTTCAGAGACATGACTGCCTTGAATAACGCCTGAGAAAAATCAATCCATTTTTTCTCCCTGGATGCAGAAGGGGATGTAGAGTGCTCAAGTTTTTGCTTTTTAATTCTTAGGGGTGACGTCCGCCTGAAGCAGCATAAGGTTCTGAGCCTTGGCGCATTTCTATCAAGGTACTGTGAATCTTTTCCCCCACAAGGATCTGAGGGACTCTGAGGCCCTCTGAGATGAGTTGTGGTTTGTCAGAGGACTCGGTCATCTATAAGGCCTTAGGAACCTTACTTGGCTTCAGCAGGGTAGTGGTAGAGGACTCGCGACAAGACAAATGGCATACTGTGGGTTCAACCACCCTAGCAGGTATGCCTAAGATGATGGAAGAAACATCCTCTGTAGGTCTTAAGTTTTTTTTCTTAGGCAGGGTGCTGACGTCCTGGCCTTCTGGTATGGTGGACGGAGTCACACATTTTAGATGTTTGGTCTCAAGGAAAGGTATTAAAAGCTTGGATAAGCCTAGACTGTAAGGTTTTAGGGACAAAACAATGACAGATGAAGCAGGATCTGCAGTAGTGTTTGGAGCCTAGACAGAACAGGCACTTAGTGTGACAGCCTTTACATAGAATTTGTCTACTGCACTTAAATTTACCCCTCCTAGCTGACATCTAACAATCATCAGCAAAACCATCAAAAGTTTACAAAGCTGGTATTCCCAATGAGACACTTTTATGATACAACAAGCAAAGCTATGGCCAATGATAACAGTTCGACATGTACAACAACCTGCATTTGAGCTGGTGGCAATACAGTCTGAGAAACTTGTATATACGTCCGAATTTATACCCCTCTGCCGATGAGCTATGGTCCTCATCCAGATGTACATCCTAGGAATGTAAAGCCTTGGCATCTCAGCTGGATGTCAGGGAACTACAACCAGTCTCTTAAGAATACTGCAACATTGACTCAGTCAGGGCATGTTACAATATCAAAAGAAGGTCCCAAGGAGGCATAACATCCTGAAAAGGTGGACATAACAAAAAGATGCCATCAAGAAGTCTTTAAGAAACACCACAGGAGTATTATCTCTGCTGATATGAAAGTTAGAAAAAGGTGGCCAGTTGCATCTTTACACTGGAGTAACAGACTGCAATGAAAGACTAGCCAAGAAGTTCAGAATGGCATCTAAAGGTGCTGAAAAAGGATCCAAGCCTTTGAAAGAGACCCGAATAGGAAATACACTTCCATTTACCAGTATAAACCTTCCTGTGGAAGTTTGTTGGGATGAGAAAAGGATATGAATAACTCTCAGACAGTTTGGGATTCCTGCCAGTCATCAGAAATGGAGAAAGCATGCAGCTGGCTTGAGGTAGGAGTGAAGACTGGGGAGAGGGGTAATCCTGAAAGATAAAAAATTAGACCTGGAACTGGATCCAGCACCCAGGGTATGCAAAGGAGCTGAGGTCAAAGAAAAGGGAATCAGATTTGCAGAGGCCAGAATAGAGTAATGAAGATTACAGTCACACTGAAATTGTCTGCCTTCTGAAGAAATTTGACTAACCCTTTCCTCAATGATCTTGATAAAGACCTGGGGACAAACATGCAGAACAGCCACGATCGGTGGCTGTCCTTTACTAGTGATCAAGGCATAAAAACTGCTGCACCTTGTGCTGGATAGACAATCAAAAAAAAATCACAGCATAGTATGCCTCAGGGGCCAAAACTCTGGGAGACTATGTCCAAATTTAGAGGTTACTCGATGCAAAAGGATGATTCCTGCTCAAACTAACCCCCAGAATGCAGGACTTCCTTGGAATGTGCATGGCAGTCAAAGCTGCTTAGAGGACATCACCCACAGCCAAACTCTCATGCCTCTTAGCACAGGGGACAGGACAGAGTTCCTCTCTGTTTGTTCAGATACCAAACCACTGATGTATTGCCTATTTGGATGGCAGTCACACCCTTGTGGAGAAGGTCTTAGAAGCTCTCCAACAATAGGACTGCCCTCATCTCTATGACACTGACGTGAAGACCGGCCACATACCTCAGTCAGGTACCTTAGACAGTTTTCTCCTAAATACCCCCCCCCCCCATGAAGGGAAGTGACCACCGTGGCCTGGGGATGGGGGGGGGGTACAGCTGTCTACACTTACCATAAATGTAGATGTTGAGTGTATTCACTGTTGCAGTCATCACATTTGGGTTATCCGCCTGCAGGTAGCCCTCAGCCGGCCTGAATACCAGAGTCTTCGGATTTCTGTGCCGGATGCTGTCACTTCTTCCATGACGTCAGGTCGTCAGGGGTATTAAACATGCAGCCGACACCATTACATCAGTTTTTCTTGCCCCAGATGTCAGGTGCCCCCACAATAGAAAGCAATTATATGGTATGGAACATGCCCAGCAAAATGCAAATACACGTGATATGATATATGCCAAAGAAGAAGGAAAGGTAAAAGTCAAGAGGAGTCAGGGGGCTGGAGGGAGGGTAACCAGGACTGCAAAAGTGAATACACTTGAACATCTACATTTATGGTAAGTGTACACAACTGCACTATGTTCTTCGTGTTTCACTGCTGCAGTCATCCCATTTAAGTTGGTTCCCAAAGCTAAGGAAGGGTGGAGGTAGTTAAAGAGCATTACAGCCAGCAATCAGGCCCTGTAAGACAGCTGTAAATCCAGCTCTGGATTTAGAAAAGATAGGCAGGTGGTAATGCTTGGTGAAAGTATGTACAGAGCTCCAGGTAGCAGCTTCCAGGATGTCCCTGGTAGGGACTCCTCTGAGAAATGCCATAGAGGTAGATGCAGCCCTGGTGGAATGTGATCTTATCCCCTGTGGGGTAGGTTTTCCATGGTGCTTGTAGCAGAAATTAATGCAATGGGCTATTCATTTGGAAATGGTTTGCTTTGAAATGGCCTTCGCCTCTGCCCCTGCAGCAAAGCTAACTAGCAGCTGGTCAGATTTTCTGAGAAGCTTAGTACTCCAAATATAATCTAAGCTGTCTGTGCATGTCCAGAGAATGCAGTATCCTTTCCCCTTTATTTTGAGGATTAGGGAAAAAAGTAGCCAAATGAATGGACTGGTTTAAAGCCACACTAGACACCACCTTGGGCATAAAGGATGAGTTAGTCTTGAGGGAAACCCTGTCTGCATGGAAGATAATGAAGGGTTCCACTGCCAAGAGGGCCTGCAGTTCAGACACTCTTCTTGCTGAAGTGATGGCTAGAAATAATGCTGTTTTCCAAGAAAGGAATTTCAACTCTGCTGTAGCAACTGGTTCAAAGGGGAGGAAGAGTGAGCTTTTCCAATACAAAGTTAAGGTCCCAAGCTGGAGTGGGAGCTCTCCTGGGGGGTCTTAAAATTTTGGCCCCTCTAAGGAATTGTTTTAGCAGGGGATGAGAGAAGAGGGGTAGCTCAGTATTATAATGTGCTGAAATGGCATTGGCATGAATCGTAATTGAAGAGAAAGATAGGCCCTTGTGGAGCATATCTGTTAAATAATCTAGAATATGAGGTAAGCTGAGCACCGTTGTGCCCATCCTCTGAGCCAGGCTCCTGGAACAGCATCTTTTCCACTTTTCTGAATAGGATTTTCTAGTACTAGACCTCTTTGCCTCAAGAATGACATCCAGCACCTGCTTACTGAGGGTTGCTAGAGGTGAACTCAGGGGATTAGCCAGGCTGCAAGGTTCAGGGTTTGCAGGTGAGGGTGCAGAATCTGGCCCGCCTGCTGGTATAGCAGGGAAGGGGTCTAAGGCAGGTGCCATGGTTGTAGCACTGTCAGACTGCGCAAAAGGGGATACCAGTGCTGGTGTGGTCAGTCTGGTGCAATCAGTATTGTCCCTGGCTTGTCCTGTTTGATCTTTAGTAGAACCTTCGAGAGGAGAGGCAGAGGGGGGAAAGGCATAAACGAAGAGGCTTTCTCAGGTAAAGGACAGGGAATCCACTTTTCAAGCTTGACTCTGGGGAGTTCTGGTGCAGAATTTGTTCAATGGGGAGTTCTGAGGGGAGGCAAACAGGTCTACCTCTGGTGTCCCCCATTTGTTCTTCAAGAACTTGAATATTTTGGGTTCCAGTTTCCATTCGTGTGGGTCCATGAGATTTCTGCTTAAGTCGTCTGTCAGTGAATTTAGTTTGCCTGGCAGGAATTGAGCTTGTAGGTTCATTTGGTAGCTCAAGGCTGAGATCCTCAGAGCCATGGCTAGTCTGCAGAGTGGGTAGGAATGGGTTCTCCCTGCTTGTTTATGTACCACAACTGTGGTATTGTCGGTCTTTACCAACAGTTGTCCTGAAAGAATAAGGTCTTTAAAGGCTGCCAGAGCATTCTGTACAGCTAACATTTCTTTTTGATTGACATGCAGGTGCATCTGTTCTGGGTTCCATTTGCCCTGAATGCACTGCCCTGCCATGTAAGCCCCCCATGCATAGTCTGATGCATCTGTTGTTAGGGTTTGGGCAGAAGGGGGTACAGTGAAAGGGAGTCCCTTGTAGTAGCAGGCCTCTGCCCACCAAAGAAACTCTGCCCTTAGACAAGGAATGATAGGAATCATTGTTTCCAGGTCCTGAGAATGTTGACACCATAGACATTGTAGATACCATTGAAGTTTCCTCATATGCAGTCTTGCATATGGAATTAGAATGCAAGAGGCCATGAACCCCAGGGCTTGCAGGATTTTCCTTGCAGATAGCTGGATTTTTGTGGCCAATAGTTTGAAGTAGGTTGTCAAATAAACTTGTTTCTCTGGAGTGAGGAATGCCATCTGGGAAGTTGTGTTCAAGCTTGCTCCTAGGAATACAATCCGTTGGCGGGGTAATAGGTATGATTTATTTTTGCTGATGGTGTACCCCAGTGAGGTTAGAAGTCTCTTTACAAATGCCAAGTGTTGTAATAGCAAGTCCTGACTCTCTGCCTGAATCAGGCAATCATCCAAGTATGGGTAAATCTGAATATTTCTCTGCCTGCAAAATGCAATGGCTGGAGCTAGGCACTCTGTGAATACCCTGGGCGCAGTAGACAAGCCAAAGGGAAGTGCAAAGAACTGGCAGTGTATGTAGGTATTTTCTGCAGGATTCCCTTATTGGGATGTGCAGTTAAGCTTCTTTTAGGTCTAGGGTTGCCAGCCAGGCATCCTTGGCTAGCATAGGAAGAAGCTGTTGAAGAGTTAGCATTTTGAATTTTGGAACCTCCAGAAAGGTGTTGAGAATAGACAGGTCCCGGATAGGACGCCAGGAGTTTTCTTTTCTGGGAACCAGGAACAGTCTTGAATAAAAACCTTGTCCCCTTTGTTCTGCTCGGACAGGTTGAATGGCTCTGAAACTGAGGAGAGAGCGAGCACTTGTTTTTGGACCTCCACCCACTGGTTTGGGGGGAGGTCTGGCCATCCACTTGGGGTTGGGAGTGAGTGGAAGTGGAATCTGTATCCTAGGGAAACTATGTTTAAAACCCATTTGTCTTAGGTAACGAGTTCCCAGTTTTTTGCATGCAGGACAAGCTTTCCTCTTAAGGGATCAAGTAGTTGAGCAAGGCTTGGAAAAGTTAAGGATAAGTCATTGTGCCACTTTTCAATATGGGGTGGCTTACTACTCCCTGCTTTGGAAGTGGGAGCCCCCCACTGCTTAGATCTGTGCATAGCCTGAGACTGAAGTTTTGGTGGTCTGCTGCTCCTGGGTTTGGACTGAGAAGGCCTGGAAAGGACCAGTTCTTTGAAGGCCAATGCCTACTGAATCTAGGTGGCTGTACTTGTAAGAAATCTTTAACAGTTGGCATAGATTTAGCTTCTTCCTCCATCCTTTTCAGGACAACTTCTGCTTTGTTGCCAATAAAGCACTCTTGGTTTATGAGTGCATCCAGTAACTTAGCTTTAACATGATCTGGCAAGTTTTGTTCCTTAAGCCATGCATGCCATCTAAGTACAGACCCAGTGACAGCAGCCCTGCAAGATGCTTCTAAAGCAACAAAACCACATTGCAAAGTATGTTTACCAACTTGGTAAGTAGAAGGCATTAACTCTTGTAAATCTGTGTTCAGCACAGTCAGGAATCACCATAATTTTCTGTTTAAGTAGTCCCATAACATGCTGCTGATACTTTAACATATGAAACTGTCAATTTAAAGTCCTAATGGCCAAAGCAGCAGAAGTGTATACCTTCTTACCCCATCTGTCTAAAGCTCTAGAGTCCCTATCAGAAGGGGTAGAGTTTTTGGCAGTACTGGCCTTAATGCCTTTTGGTCCTTGGGAAATTGTCCCTGGATCCACAGTAGGATTCCTGAAGAGGAATTTGTGAGAGTCAGGTACTCTGTAGTACCGGTCAGGTTTCCTGGGAGCTGGAGGCAAAGTGTCTGAGGTAAGGCTGGATTCCAGAACAGGAGGGATAGCTAGAGGCCTGTGCTGAGGCAGGTTTAAAAATTTCATAAGTCTCTTTTTGGACTGAGAATAGTCCTGGCTTTCCCAGCGGAAATGCTCCCCAAGGTTATGCAAGGTTTCACCAAAAGAAAAATCTTTTGGAGGGGAAGCAGAGGGAATGGAATCCTCTGCATCAGAATACTCATAAGTAGATAAGGGTAAATCTTGGTAGCCTGAAGGAACAGAGATATCAGATTCCTGATCAGAAGAATCAGAAAGAAAATCAGTTCTAGGTCTCAGAGGGGGAAGGCTGGCTTCCCCTAATTTAGGTAATAAGGTCTTCAGCCATTCTAATAATTTGTTTTTGAGGCATATAGGCCTGGGAATAGGCTTTGGTCATAATTTTTTTAGGCATAGTGCGAGCTTTAGGCCTGAGGAATTCAGTATTCTTAGCTTGAAACAAAGCAGTCAGCTCAATATAAAAATCGGTAGGCCTGAATACAACCGCAGAAGCCAGTGCCTACACAGTGGTTCCGGACCCATCCAAGGTAGAGACACCCAAAGGTTCCATAGTCGAAGAAGCATCTCGTGGCATACCGGACTCTGAATGGGTCTCAGTAGAGGCCTGTGAATCTGTAGTAGTGGGTATCAGGGGCTGTTGAAAGTGCCTCACTGAGTACCGGCAGACTGGCGACATTTAAATATTACTATAATTCAGTTAGAAAGTTAATAGAAAGTAAAGTTGTGTATACTTAACATAAATTCAGATGTTTGAGTGTATTCACCGTTGCAGTCATATCCGATGGGAATTCCTACCACAGAAGCCCTTGGCTGGCCTGAATACAAGAGAATTTTCTCCTCCAACTGAAGCCAGTGGACACCCTAACCAACGTCAAGACATTTGGGTATAAAGGGAATCAACAGGCACCATAACCTCAGTACTTTCCTGGCCCCAACAGAAAGGGGCCTCATAACAGGTCCCCAAGGTCAAGGGTCTAAGCTCAGAAAAACCATGGTATGTACAGAGGAGGAAAAGGAAACGACCGGGAACTAGAGGAGAATAACCACCCCAGTCCCATGGGGCAAGAGGGGAAGGAAGAAGGAAAAAACTACTGTAATAGTGAATACACTAGAACATCTACATTTATGGCAAGTGTACACAACTGTACTATGTTCTTCATGTTTCACTGTTGCAGTCATAGCTGACGGGATGACCAAAGCTGAAGAGAGGATGGATGAAAAGATTAATGTAAGGAAAGGATGCCCTGCAAGACAGTAGTAGCAAATGCCACTCTGTACTTGGAGAAGATTGGAAAGTGATAATATTTTGTGAAGGTATGCACAGAGGACCAAGTAGCGGCTTCCAAAATGTCCTTAGTGGCCACCCCTTTTAGAAAAGCAGTAGATGTAACAATAGCTCTACTGCAGTGTGACCTCACAGGATCTGGAGACTTCTTTTGAGGACAAAACAGGATACAGTGGGAGATCCATTTGCAGTTAGTTTAGAAACTGGTCTATTCTCAGAGCTGCAGGTAAAGGCCACAAAAAGCTGGTCAGACTACGTGACATTCTTTGTTCCATCCAATTAATTATGCAGTTCCCTATACACATGCAAAGTATGGAGGATTCTTTCCCCCTTGCTTTGAGGGTTAGGAAAGAAGGAATGCAAATTGTCAGGTTTAAAGATATTTCTGTAACCACTTTAGGCAAAGGGAAGGCTTGGTCCTACGAGAAACTCTGCATGGGTGGAGAGTGAGGAAGAGTTCCATGCACATAGATTCATAGCAGGACACCAGGCTAACGGACGTAGAGTCCCTTACAAACCTAGCCACATTTATCCTGAGTTGCCCCAACTGGTGCTGGTTAGGTGAGTGAAGTTTGGAGAGTTAAGGGTCTATGGTGGTTAACACAGACTTCCTCTGTCCAGGAGGGACATGGGCACCACCCCAGGCATGAATTTGTGGTCATCCATCCATTAATCTAGACTGCATTTGTGTAGGGTCAGGGAGGGTCTCTGTTTCAAATGAATTGGGAGCTTGTTCCAAAAGAAGTGACAGTCTCTGGGAGATGCATCTTTCTCTCCAGCATGACCTGTTCATGTCAAAGGCTAGGTTAAGATCCCTGAAGCGAGTGACCCTCCTGCAGCCTGATTTACAAATGTGTATCACTTCCATCAGGGTGAGGTCAGAGACTGCCCTGAAACCAGACACAGGTCACCCCTTAGCAACCTGTAGGAGACAGAATACAGTGACACAAATTTTAGCCTTTCCGCACAAGACTTGTTTTATATAACCCTGTAATTTCTTGGTGAGAAACCTCTGTGGTCTCTCCAATTGTTTCAGGTGTCTGGTGAGGTAAATGCAAAAGGGAGCACTGTACTTAATTACTGGTCTGATGAGGGCTGAGTATAATTGAATTATACTCAGCCATCGTCAAACAGTACAGTTTTGTGCCTACCATAAATGTAGATGTTCAAGTGCTCATACAGCTGCAGTCATAACAGATGGGTTATCCTGCCGTCAGGCAGGTCCTCGGTCGGCCGAATTCCAAAGACTAGGTCCGGCGTCGGTTGTCGTCGCTTCTTCCCTGACGTCAGTGCGGCAGGGGTACAAAAGAGGCTGCCGACGCCATTTTCTTCAGTTTTTCTTGCCCCAGATGTCAAGTGCCCCCAGAAGGAAGGCAAACATAATGTTATGCAAAGATGCAATGTTGATAAATCAGAAACAGTAGTTTCAAGCAAATACACCATAAAAGAATACCCCAAAAAGGTTGTATGAAAAGTGTTTGTCATAAGGCCTGTCCTAAGAGGGGATGGAGGGAGAGCAACCTGGACTGCAGCTGTATGAGCACTCGAACATCTACATTTATGGTAGGTACAAAACTGTACTATGTTCATCGTGCATACAGCTGCAGTCATAACAGATGGGTAGAATCCCAAAGCTAAGTAAGGGTGGTAGGCACTAAGTGGAACTAGGAGGGGCTAGGATGCCCTGCAGGACTGCTGTGGCAAATCCCGCTCTAGATTCTGAGTATAGTGGGAGGTGATAGTGCTTGGAGAAAGTGTGCACTAAACTCCAGGTGGCTGCTTCCAAAATGTCCTTGGCAGGGACCCCCCTGAGGAAGGCTGCAGAGGTAGCTGTGGCCCTGGTGGAGTGGGATCTGATGCATGCAGGCACAGTTTTTCCATGAAATGAGTAACAAAAGTGTATGCAGTGGGCTATCCATTTTGAAATTGTCTGTTTGGAAATAGCCTTTCCTTGAGCACCTGCAGCATAGGACACAAAGAGTTGCTCAGATTTCCTGAATGGCTTTGTCCTGGTCCAAGTAGTAACGAAGTTGTCTGTGAATGTCCAAGGAATGTAGTAGTCTTTCCCCTTTGTTTTGTGGATTAGGATAAAAGTTAGGTAAGTGGATAGTCTGATTCAAAGCTACACTGGATACTACCTTTGGCATAAAGGTAGGGTTGGTTCGTAAGGAAACTCAGTCCTGATGGAAAATGATGAATGGTTGCACAGCCATGAGGGCCTGTAGTTCCGAAACCCTGCGAGCTGAGGTGATAGCCAGAAGAAAGGCTGTTTTCCACGACAAGTACTGTAACTCTGATGAAGAAGCTGGCTCGAAGGGAGGAAGGGTCAGCTTTTCCAATACGAAGTTGGGGTCCCAAGCAGGGACTGGTGGTTTCCTTGGGGGTTTTATATTCTTTGTCCCTCTGAGGAATTGCCTTAAGAGAGGATGAGAGAATAAAGGAGGATCTGTGTTGTATTGTGCAGAAATGACTGAAGCGTGGATCTTGATGGAGGAGAAGGAAAGTCCATTGTTTAACATCTCGGCTAGGTACTGTAAAATTTGAGGTATGTTTATTACCCAAGGATTCTGTCCCTTTTCTTGATTCCAGGCACAAAATCATTTCCATCTGGCGGAGTAGGCCTTTCTAGTAGAAGGTCTTCTGGCCTCCAAGATGACATCCTGCACCTCCTTGGAGAGGAGAAACTGTTGGGAAATCAAGGAATTCTCCATGCAGCTAGATTTAGAGAATTGAGATGGATGTGAAGAGTTTTGTAGTTGTGCTGGGACAACAGAAGAGGGACTAGAGGCAGGATCCATGGTGGGGAATGTGTCAGGCTCTTCAGGATCGGATACCAGTGTTGTCTTGGCCAGTCTGGAGCAACAAGAATAATTTTTGGCCTCTCTGCTCTGGCTTTTAATAGAACTTTGGGCAGAAGAGGAAGAGGCGGGAAGGCATAGACTGTCAATGTTGCCCAAGTGAAGGAAAGTGCGTCCACTTTCCAGGCCTGTGGATGATAGGTCCTTGAACAAAATTTTTTCAACTGGTAATTTCTGTGGGTAGCAAAGAGATCTATGTCTGGCTGTCCCCATGCCTGAGTTATCTTTGTGAAAACTTGAGGATGCAACTTCCATTCGTGTGGATCTGTCATATTTCTGCTTAGGTTGTCTGCCAGTGTTTTCCTTCCCTGGCAGGAATTGTGCCTGTAGTTGAATTTGCAATTCCAGTGCTGTGTTCCATAGGGTCATGGCTTGCCTGCACAGGGGGTATGAATGAGTTTATGTACTACATCACTGTGGTGTTCTGTCCTTATCAATAGCTGGCCTGGATGCAGTAGGTCTTTGAAGGTCATAATAGCCTTTTGCAGGGCTAGCATTTCCTTCTGGTTGATGTGAAGGTGCTTCTCTTTTCGGGTCCATTTTCCCTGAATGCACTGATCTGTCATGTGTGCTCCCCAGGCGTAGTCTGAGGCGTTTGTTGTGATGATTTGAGTTGCTTGAGGTACACAGAAAGGAAGACCTGTGTTTCTTTGGCAAGCTTGAGCCCACCACATAAATTCCCTTTGAAGGCATGGAATGAGTGGTATAATTGCTTCCAAGCTGTGGCTGTGTTGAGACCATAAGTTTTTTTAAGTACCATTGAAGTTTCCTCATAAGCAGCTTTGCACATGGGATTAGTAGGATGCAAGATGCCATGAATCCCAGAGCCTGCAGGACTTTCCTTGCAGTTAGCCTGGTGTAAGTTGCCATTTTTCTGAAGTATTGAGAGAGTTGCCCTTGCTTGTCTGGCGCGAGGTAGGCCATCTGGGTGGTTGCATCCAAGCTGGCACCCAGGAAAATTATTTGTTGAGAGGGTATTAGTTTTGATTTCTTTTTGTTGACTGTGTATCCCAGGAAGTTCAACAGTTTTATTACAAACGCCAGGTGCTGCAGTAGTATGTCCTTGCTGTCCGCTTGAATCAGGCAGTCGTCCAGATATGGGTAGATTTGTATCTCTTGTAGTCTGCAGAAGGCGATTACTGATGCCAGGCATTTCGTAAACACTCTGGGCGCAGTAGATGAGCCAAAGGGCAATGCAGAGAATTGGTAATGGGTTGAACCTGCAAGAAATCTGAGGTATCTTCTGCAATCTTGTCTGATAGGGACATGCAGGTATGCCTCCTTGAGGTCCAATGTTACCAGCCAAGACTCCTTGCCCAGCATGGGAAGAAGCTGCTGTAATGTGAGCATCTTGAATTTTCGCACCTGTAAGTATGTGTTTAGGATGGATAGGTGTAAGATAGGTCTCCAATCTTTGTCTTTCCTTGGTACCAGGAATAGTCTGGAATAAAACCCTTGACCTTGTTCTTTTGCAGGTACCTCTTGAATTGCTTTCATGTCCACGAGAGCTGAAATTTGTTTTTGTGCCTCTGCCCTTTGATTTTGTGGCAGGTTTGGCATGCCTCTCATTTTTGGAAGGGTGTGAAAGTGGAACCTGTAGCCTCTGTCTATAATGTCCAGAATCCATTTGTCTCTTGTAACAATATGCCAATTTTTTGAGAATAATGTCAGTTTTCCGCCCAAAGGTGCTACCATTAAAGCTTTGCTTGGCAGGTGTAGGGGGAAGTCATTGTGTCTGTTTTCTAAAAGACTGTGATCTGTCTTCTCCACCTCTTGGGGTTGGTGCTTTCCACTGTCTGGCTCTGAAAGATCCTTGAGGTTGCCCTCTACCCCTTGGATGCCTGTATCTGCCCCTTTGAGGTCTGTCCGTGGCTGGAAAGGACCAATGTTTTGAAGGCCAGTTACTGCTGAAACGTGGAGGCTGTACCTGCAGGAAATCTTTCACTGTTTGCATTGATTTCACTTTTTCCTCCATTTTCTTTAGCACCTCCTCAGCTTTAACACCAAACAATACATCTTTTTGAAGAGGTGCATATAATAATTTAGCTTTGACATGATCTGGTAAGGTTTGCTCTTTCAGCCAAGCATGCCTACGTATAACAGACCCCGCAACAGCAGCTCTACATGAGGCCTCTAAAGCATCAAAACCACACTGCAAGGTATTTTTACCCACTTGCTCTGCACCATGCAACAAATCCTGCAACTCTTTTAAATCTGGTTGTTCTGGTTGTGTCATCTTGCTTTTCAGCTGAGATATCAAAAACTGTTGATACTTTAACATATGGAACTGACAGTTTAATGCCCTCATGGTTAAAGTGGCCGAGGTGTACACCTTTTCCCCCCACCTTTCTAAAGCTCTGGAATCTCTCTCTGAAGGTAATAGGTTTTTAGCAGTAGAGGCCTTAATTCCCTTGGGACCCTGTGAAATAGTTTCTGGGCCAGCAGTATGGCTTTTATATAGGAACTGGTGAGAATCAGGAACCCAGTAATACCTGTCTGGTTTAACAGGAGCTGGAGGCAAAGAATCAGGATTAAGGATGGCTTCTGTGTACACATCATCCAATATATCTAAAACAGGAGGGATAGCCAGAGGCCTATGCTGGGGGAGCAGAAGAAATTCCCTGAGCCTTTTCTTGGAATCTAAGTAATCTTGGCCTTCCCAGTGAAAGTGTTCCCTCAATGTATGCAGGGTTTCCCCAAAAGAGAAGTCCTCAGGGGGGGAGACCGAGGGAATAGACTCCTCTGCATCAGAATCTTCGAATGGAGAATAGGCATAATCCTGGTCCTCAGATAGTTCTGAGGTAATAGAAGCTTGATCTGAGGAAGGGTAGTCTTCCTCTAATCTGGGCCTTTTGTCAGAGACCTGATGAGAGTAATCAAATCCTCAGCCATTTTAAGCATCTGTTTTTTAGGCATGGTGCCTTGAGAGGGGGTCTGAGGAACCTGTTTTTTGGTTTTCATGGCTGTTTTAGATTTAGTGAAGGCTTTAATAGAGAAGGAGGAAGGCCTGAAGACCCCTTGAGAAATGGCAGGCCTGTCTAAATTCTGAGTTTCCCCGCCAGGAGTGGCGTCGGTATCTGTAGTAGGAATGGGGGCCGAGGAGCCTGCGACCTCGGGTACTGAAGACACCGGTAATGCATTGTCATCGGTACTCAGGGGCTGCATCGGCGCTTCGCTGAGTACCAGAGAACCGGTAGTCGGCCTTAGCGTGGTTTCAGTAGGTGGTGCGGACCTCGTATGTCGGTCCTTATCCTTGCGTTTTTTGCTCAAAACTGGAGTCGGAGCATCTGACGACATAATATAATTAAATTTTTTGCAAAAAAGTGAAGGGCGAACTCCACCCGACGCTTAATAGTGCGTTTGTTGAATCTAGCACAAAAACGGCAGGCCGAGACGTCGTGGTCTGGGCCTAAGCAAGGTATACAGAAAGAGTGGAAATCCTTATGTGGTATTTGCTTCCCACATGAAATGCAATTATTAACTTTGTCTGACATCGGTCTGAGGCAAGAAAAGTTTCCCCAACAGGGTACTTAGCTTTCGAGAAGACTTCGGCTGAAATACTTTCATAAATCTCAGGAGCTGGCCGACCGGCACTTGCGAACTGCTTCTGCTTTGGGCACCGCGCGGCAAGAAAGACTGAAGAAAATGGCGTCGGCTGCCTCTTTTGTACCCCTGCCGCACTGACGTCAGGGAAGAAGCGACAACAACCGACGCTGGACCTAGACTTTGGAATTCGGCCGACCGAGGATCTGCCTGACGGCAGGATAACCCATCTGTTATGACTGCAGGTGTATGCACGATGAACATCAATAAATGAGTGGCCTGAAGCTCTGAGACCCTTCTAGCTGAAGTAATGGCTAGCAGGAAGGCTGTCTTCCAGGTTGGGAATTTAATGCCAGCAGAGGCCACTGATCGAAAGGTGGGACAGTGAGCGTCTCCAGAATGAAATGTGAGGTCCCATGGGAAAACAGGTGCTTTCCTCAGGGGATCTAATGTCAATAACCCTAAGTAGGGTCTACATAGGGGTACATCTGAAAGTTGTTTGACCTGCAGAAGGCTATCAGTGGGGCTGGGCATTCTGTGAAAACCCTGGGTGCAGCAGAAAAGCTGAAGGGCAAAGCACAGAATTGATAATGCCCCAAACCTACTCTGAGGCTTAAGAACCTCATGTGAGGATTTTCTATAAGAATACAGAGGTATGCATCCTTTAGATCTAAGGTTACCATGAAAGTGCTGGGAGAGATCAATGACTGTTGTCTTTGAAGGGTTAGCATTTTGAATTTTGGTACCTGCATGAATCGGCTGAGCCTTGACAGATCCAGAACTGGCTTTCAGGTACCCTCTATTTTTTCAATGGTTGTTCCCTTTTTTGTATATATTTTACTTGGCAGGTTGGATAATTATGGTGCATGTTTCTTTAAAATGGGGACTATAAATGAAGCACTAGAATGGTGGTGAGACTTTTCAAATGTTCTAATTTGGTGCATTGATAAAGGCTTGGTTAGAGCCGAAACCGGTTTGTACATATAATGGTGTATTGCCATTATATTGAGGATGTTTTTTAACTAAATATATCTTTGTTTAAGCAATCCTACGTGCTGGTTCGTTTTTTTCGATTTCATTGGCTTTCTGGGGCTGTGCACGCTGTCCTGCGTGCGTGAACCTTTTGTTTGGAGTCTTTACGTACTTTGACATATTTACTGTTAAAGTATAAGAAATGCAATCAATACATCTAGTTCAAACAGAGAAAGCAGCTCAAATAGTCCAGTAAGTAGGAAGTTGGAAGCACGACAAAGACAAATGGCATCTTGGAAAATATACCGTGTACTAGTGCTGTAACACACATGGAAGAAATGTTCAAACTAAACAAGTAGCATGTGAAGAATTTCTGTGCGGAAGCAAAAAAAAACAATTCTGTGAAGTGGAACAGTCACTGACCTTTCTGGCTGAACTGGAGGCTGCCTTTGAGTCTGCCCTCTCTGACGATCAGATTTAGGTGATACTGGTCTTGTGGGAGGTCGTCTTTCATGGACTACAAATTTAATGACCATAAAAAAAAATTATCAATCAAAACTGTAAAACCAACAAAAACCTGTTTTAATGTTTACCGTGCTCTGTTCTGCCAATTTTGGGGCATGCAGCTAAACCTATTTAAAGCAAAATCTGCTCTACATTAATACTGCACACAGAAGATACTCTAACAAACTCTGAAAGAGTAATAAAGACAAGTAAGCTCATTCCACTTAACTAGTTAAAACATGAGGCAAAATAAGTTAAACATGAAGTACATGACTCCCTGATAAGACAGACTCCTCTGCGATCAGAGACCATCAAAAACTGCAATCACAAATCAGTGAAATCACAAAAATGAGACAAAGATGTACCTGAACTGCTAGAAGAATTAACTTTAACAGAAACTTATAAGTGTTTTACTATAGCAGTCACAAGAAAAAGCAGTACAGTTAACCAGCCTTGATATGTGACAATTCAGTTGGTGTAGCCTTTTAAAAGATGTCTCCATTACAAAATTTTTCCACTTCTGTAGATAATATTTTTTTCCATTTTGATTTCTTTGTGAATTTTTAGTATGCTAGTAGACAAGAAGTCTCTAAAGGAATTAGATTTGTCTACTTTAAGCTGACTGGTTCAGATATTTGAGATATGGATAAATGATACGACATAAAAACGCTACCCAATAAACAAAGGTCGGTATATACAGTGCAACAAACCACAAGTAATATACCAAACCAAACACAGCTGTAAAAATAATAAAAAAACGTTTATTAGGTAATCTCTTTCGTGCCATCACAATGCACGTTTTCAAACAATTAACAGCAACAACACACATCATTATTTATCATAAAATCAAAACAACCGATTAATGTGGAAATTTATGAGCTTTCAATAACAGCTCTAAAGGTATATCACCATTCAGGCCAGGAAATCCATGAGCCTGAAGGGTGATAATCCATTTAATTTCAGCCACTTCAGCCTTACTTACCATATCACTACCTCTTAAATCACAAGTTAAAACTTGCAAAACTAAAGGTACAGTCATTAAAAGCTGCTACATGTCTATATAAAACACTTGTAACATCTTTATTCATAATGTAAACCTACATGTTTGAGGAGACGTTCCCTAAGTGATTGGTTGGGTTTTACCAACATAAAAACATGTGCAAGCATTACACTGAGCTAAACAAACAAGACTAGTGGTACCAATCAGCATAAAACCTGGGAGAAAATCTATAACTATTAACAGGATATATATATATATATATATATATATATATATATATATATATATATATATATATATATATATGCATACATACATACACACATTAGATATATATATATATATATATATATATATATATATATATATATATATATATATATACATATATGGGTCTAGGAACATGCTCGACTAGCATATGTCTGAATCACAAAACATCGAACACACATACACGAAAGCGCTTAACGTCGAAAAGCACTTCCGTGTATCTGTAGTTCAAAAAAAAAAATCTACCACTTTATTATTCTCACTCTGAGATCGCACTACAGTGGGGAAAAGGGAATTTTCCCTTATCTGCACTGTAGTCCGATCTACGAAACAGGCACATATACACAGAAGTGCTTGTCGATGTTAAGTGCTTTCGTGTGTCTGTGTTTGATGTTTTGTGATTCGGACATATACTAGCTGAGCACGTGTCCGGATCCCATATATATATTCCCAATGTGCCATAACAGTAAGTTATGTACTCACCATAACGTTAGATGTATGTGGTCCACTTCGCCTCACATTCTTCACCTGTGGGTTTGGAGCTGAATGTCGGCTCCGACTCTCCCTATTTACTAGTTCGGAAGTCTTTGATTGGCTGGGCTAAGATGGTATCCCACAATACACTGCTCCACATCCCCAGATCTAGTTTGTTGCCAACAGAAGTATAGTATATATCGTCCCAGCACACACACACCCATAACAATGAGGTCCAACAAATTATCCAAAGGGACTCTGTAATACCAGAAGTACAAGGTGATCCTCCAAATCCTCCAGGCATGGGGGACGGTGGGTGGGGGGGGGGGGAATGAAGAATGTGAGGTGAGATGGACTACATACATCTAACGTTATGGTGAGTACATAACTTACTGATGTTATGTAGTCCTATCTCGCCTACATTCTTCACCTGTGGGACAGCGGCCATAGCACCTACATCCTGGGTGGCTCAATGGAAAACACTCCTGAGCACTGTGGAGCCAAAAGATGATCTGCCCCTGGACACCACATCCAATTTGTAATGGGAAACAAACGTGTGAGGAGAAGCCCATGTTGCAGCCGCACATATATCATCCATCGATAACCTAGCCTGAAAGGCTGTGGAAGTGGAAACTGCTCTGGTAGAGTGTGCTCTGACTGGAAAGGGCAGGCTCTTTCCCCCTGCCTGATAAATAAAGGAAACGCAACCAGCTATCCACCTAGAGATGATGACCTTGGAAACCGCAGACGCCAAGCGATTCTCTGAGAACGAAACGAAGAGCTGGTTTGACTTCCGCCAATCTTTTTTCCTATGTAGATAAAAGCGTAGTTGCCTATGAACATCCAAAAGATGAAACTGATACTCTGCCTTATTGGAGAAGTTGGGGAAGAAGACTGGCAGTTCAATGGACTGATTAATATTAGATAAGGAAGCCACCTTAGGAAGAAAGGATGGATTTGGTCTCAGAGAGACTCTATCTTTATGGAATATCAAATATGGGGGCTTGATTGATAGGGTCTGGATTTCTGATACTCGTCTAGCCGATGTGATAGCTATCAAAAAGGCAGATTTCCATGTAAGAAATTTTAAGTCGCAGGAGGCCGCAGGCTCGAAGGGTGGGAGAGTGAGAGCCTGCAGAACAAAACTGAGGTTCCAGGGCATAACAGGTTGAGATACAGGGGGACGAAAGAGAAGAGTGCTTTTCAGGAATGCTTTACACAGCCTGTGTACCATTAAGCTAGGTTCATAAGCCACATGAAAATTTGAAATAGCTGCCAGCTGAACTTTGATGGTAGCTGAGGCCGACCCTTGGTAGAATAAATGAGACAGAAATTCCAAAACAGAATCAATGGGAGCTGTGTAGGGGTCAATACCTTTGGAATGGGCCCATATCGAGAACCTTTTCCACTTGCTAGAGTAGATCTTCCTAGTGGACGGTTTATGAGAGGACAAAAGAATATGGACCATGTCTGGAGAAAAATCGTGACACCTGACTACGGATGGAAGTGGAGTAGCCAGGCAGTCAGCCGGAGGGTCTCCAGTGAGGGGTGGAGCTGTCCCGACATATATGTCAGCAAGTCTGGACGAGGGTCCAGAGGTCCAAGGAGCATCCACAATGTAAAGTTGAAGGAAGGGGAACCATACTTGTCGAGGCCAGTGTGGCGCGATCAGAATCAATCTGCTTCCCAAGGATAGCGCTTTCTGAATCACCGTCGAGATAAGGGGAAACGGAGGGAAAGCATATAGCAGACCCGAGAGCCAATTGTGTGCAACTACGTCCCTTGGAGATTCCTCCGGTGGGGGGATCAGCGAGAAGTAGCTGCTGCATTTCGCATTGAGGGGACTGGCAAAAAGATCGCAGCAAGGCTGACCCCATCTGCTGAATACGCTGTCCGCCACCTGGCGGTTCAGGGACCACCCATAAGGCATGAGGATCACTCTGCTTAGCCTGTCTGCATTCACATTGGTTTTCCCCGGGATGTGCGTTGCCACCGAAGCCTGTTGGGAAGCTATCACCCAATTCCACATTCTCATGGCCTCCCTGCATAGGGGGTACGAACGGGTTCCTCCTTGCTTGTTGAGATACCACACTACTGACATGTTGTTGGAGTGTATCGCAATAGTCCCTAGAGGGAGGACATCCTGAAGTGCCTGCAACGCTAGGAGCACTGCCCTCATCTCCGGGACATTTATGTGCAAGTCTATCTCGTGCTCCTACCACGTGCCTTGGACCATCCTGCCGAGATAATGACCACCCACCCTATCCGGGAGGCGTCTGTGGTCACTGTGGCTACCGAGGTGGGTGGTACAAAGGGTTTCCCTACTTCTAAGTTGTTGGTGCATAGCCACCAACTGAGGTCCTGCTTGCATTTGCCTATGATTAAGACAGGATGGGATAGTGGTAGTCTTTGGAAGGACCATTGGGTGAATAGGAGCCATTGTAGGATCTTCATATATAACCTCGCTAACGGGACCATCATGATAGTGGACGCCATTGCCCCCAGTAATTGAAGAACTAGCCTTGTCCTCACACGTGTCAGAGGCATCATCGTACGAACCTGTCGTTGCAACCCCGTGATCCTCTCCATTGGTAGGAATGCTCTAAACTGAATAGTGTCCAACTCTGCTCCTATAACTGAGACATGCTGTGAGGGCAGCAAGGCAGATTTTCTTCCAGTTTATTGCAATGCCTAATTGGTGACAAAGATCAATGGCAGTATCTCTGTTTTGAAGAAGAGGATGCTTGGTGGGAGTGGATAGGAGCCAGTCATCCAGGTAAGGAAACACCTGGAATCCTTGACGTCTCATGTGAGCTGTCACCACTGCCATGCACTTGGTGAACACCCTGGGAGCTTTGGTAAGACCAAAGGGCAGGGCTCGAAACTGGAAATGCCTGGCTCCCAGCCGGAAGCGTAGATGACATCTGGATGCTCTGTCCATTTTGATGTGGTAGTAAGCATCCTTCAGGTCGATGGAGCACATCCATACTTCTTTTCCCAACAATGGGAGAATCGATTATAGCGTGACCATCTGGAATTTGGACTTGTGTATGTAATGATAGAGTTGGCTGAGATCCAAAATAGGTCTCAGGTCCCCCGTTCTTTTCAGCACCAAAAAGAATCTCGAGTAAGTCCTTAATCCGATCTGGTCTGGGGGGACTGGTTAGATGACTCCTTTTTCTAGCAGCTGAGAAACCTCTGTTGCTGCTTGATCCCTTTGACTGGGTGGAATGTCTGGGATCTGTTTGACGGGAGGGGGTGTGGAGTGAAATGGGATGGTGTAACCTCCGGCGATTATCCCTAATACCCATCTGTCCTGGGTGATGTTGACCCAGGCTTCCGGATACGGGGAAATCCGACCCCCGACTGGCTCCGCAGAAGCACAGCCAGGCACACCCTCAGAATGAGAGTATGGGGAACCATGAAAGGAATCGCGGTCCCTAGAATTGCGGGGGCCCCCTCTGCCTCTGGGGCTATGTCTCCCTGAATACGACCCCCCTCCCCTGCCTCAGAGTGGGAGGGGGGGTCTCACCCTCTGCGGTAGGAAAAGACCTTTGTGATTTCTTGAACCACACCCCCCCCCCTGCTGAGCCTTGGGATAAGGTCTCGACGGGAGGGAAAAACGGACTCCCACGGCAGACAAGGTCTTTCCCTCTTTCTCGCACCTGGTGAGGATGTCTTTCACTTTGGTCCCGAACAAGGAGGAACCATCAAAGGGGACATCAGTGAAGGAAGACTTAAAGGCCTCCGCTAAGTGACACAGGCGTAGCCAGGCTTGCCTCCTGAGGGCCACCCCTGAGCTAGCCGCCCTACTCGCTCCCTCGGCCGCGTACGAAATCAGTCGCATGGACGAGTTAGCGATGGAATAGAGGGTAGAGAGCTGATCGTTGACAGTCTGAGCCACCGCCTCAGGCACGTTACCTGTTAGAGTATCTCCGAACTCCTTAAGGAGATCTCTCTGGAGCCATGTGAAATGAGACAAATAATTCAGCGACCGCAAGGTAAAGGTCGCTGAAGATGGGGTATGCTTCCCGTACCGATCCACAGGCCTAGACTCCTTGTTAGCAGGATGGACCGAAGAGGAAGACTCAGCAACTTCCTTCTGTGTGGCAACCGCCACCACCATAGCATCTACCGGGACTCCCTTTGTTAAAATTCTTTCTCTTGGGGAGCAGACAAAAATTTGTTGGGGCGTCGAGGGACAGGCTCCACAGAGTCAGGAGTCTCCCACACCCTCCGACAAATAAGGTCCAGGAGCTCGTCGAAGGGTGGAGACACCCAGGAGGCGGAGGGCTGAGCGCCAAAAGCCTTAAGGAATACTGACTCCTCCTCGGAGGGGGTTTTGGAGGGCCAGTCTCCTCTGTTTCAAGATCTCCAGGATATCGGAGAACGAAACGTCCTCAGTGGAAGACTTAGGGGACCCCTCCGATTCCTTGAGGTCAGTATCAGAAGTGAGGGACTCGTCCTGGGAGTCTATGTGCTTCCTCTTGCACAACTTCTTGCTGGGGGGTTCCTCAGGCACAGGCTCTGAGGGCCCCTCAGAAAGAAGGGGACCACTCGTGGGGGTATCCTTAGGCCCTGGCGCTCTGCTATCCAAGGATAGGTGGGTGTCAGAAGCTCTCGCCTGTGTTGTGGGTGATGGAAGAACCGATCCGAGAGAAGTAGCTGACCTAGCCAGCGCGCTCTGCATAGCCTCGAAGGCGGGACCTCCCGAATCTGAGGGTCGACCGCCTTCCAAGGCCATGACCGGGACCGGAGTCCATGCAGCCGAGGCACCGAGAGGGAGGCTCGGAACCAAAGGGTGTTCAGAGGCATCCCCCTCGGGCCCGACCGAGGAGACCCGGGTCTCGAACCCTGTGGAAGGGACCAACAGGGTCGGAGCCGATGCGGGCACCGATAAACCCCGCTGGGGGATCGGAGCCAGCGCAGGAACGTCCCTCGGAGCGGAGCTTACCGGCTCTGACGACAAGGATGCGCTCGGAGGAGGAATAGCAGGAACAACTATCAGAGCTGGCTCCGGAGCCGACTGGGTCAGAGACGAGAAAAGTTTGGTCAACACCGGCGACTGTAGGAGCCTCTGCACCACCCTATCTACATCCAAATCGGAAAGCCTGGAGGATTTGGAGGAGATGGATGAAGACCTAGACCTCCTATCTGGAGAACCCTGCCTCAAACTTGGCGACCGGCTCCGAATCGGTTCCAATACTATCGGAGTGGATGCAGACTCAGTCGACACAGCTACCTCCTGCGGCCCCGATGCCGGTGGAGCCGAGGAAGCAGACTCGACAATGGTAATTTTACAAGGCGGCTCCGAAGCAATAGATGGAGCCGGAGACCTTTTCTTCGATTTGGAGGATTTAGACTTCGACTGGGAGCTGGGAGCCAAACCTAAATCCTCCTCAAAGGACAGTTTTAGCAGTCCCTTTAGGATCAATTTGTTTTTCCTCTCTTGGTGCACCCGAGGACTAAAAGGCGTGGCAGAAACTGCACAACTCCTGAAGGTGGATGGCTCCAAGACAGTAAACACAGACTGAATGTCCGTCTGTGATGGACATTTTATAGGCACACTTTTTAAAGCCCGAGGGCTTATGCTCTTTCTGTTCCTTAGACATACTAAGTCAACAATTGTAGCAGCCGCTACTGACAAAAGGCGGGAAACCGCTAACACAGAAACCGGATGAACAAGTATAACCAACACCAAGGCACAGGGGAGAACCTCTAAATAAAACGGTTCTCAACTTAAACTAAGTAAAAAGCACCTAAAGACAGCCAGACAAACACCACAATGGAGGACTAGGTCCTCTAATTCAAACGGGCCTAGCCTGAGGGAAGTAAGGGATACCACACACACAAAAACACTCGCAAACTACAAAAAGTAACGCAGCAACAACGCTATGAACAATTCTATTTGTATAAGAACAATTAGCCAAAAATTTCCACAAGAAAAAAGTTTTTTTAGCAATACCTAGCCACAGCCAAGTCAAGACCACGTCCAAGCTCTACAAATGGCAAACGAGATCTGGGGATGTGCAGCAGTGTATTCTGGGATTCCATCTTAGCTCAGCCAATCAAAGACTTTTGAGCTAGTAAACAGGCCGAGTCGGAGCCGACATTTGGCTCCGAACCCACAGATGAAGAATGTAGGCGAGATAGGACTACATAACATCAAGGTTGGCATAGCTATTGGCACAAGCTGCACCCACAGTCATGCCAACATTTTTGTAAATAGACATGATCATTAAAAACAAAAACTTTCTCCAAAACAAGATCTAATACCAAACAAATCATAAGGATTATATCATTAGAATAGTGGCTATGTTTACGTAGAAACAGCCTAACAAATTCTACTCCCTCTAAACTAGGAATAACAGTAAAAACTATACATACATCAAGAGTAACAAAAAACATTGGGAAACATCAAAAACTGTAGTAAAGTCAAATAAAATTTCAAGAAAATTTGTGTAGCCCTCAATATAGACAGAACCTCATCAACCACAGATCTTAACTTGTTTTCAATAAATATACAGAGAGTGGCTCAGTCAGCTACCCAGTACCGGGCACTATTGGTCGTAATGGGGGATTGTGTGCATCTTTATGAACCTTAGGGAGGCCAAGAATAACAGGTAATATTGGTTTATCAACTACTAAGTATTCATACAAGTCGCGATCAATCAGTCTATTCATTAATAAATCATAACGCTCATCGTGTACATCTTGAACCAACCTATTTTACAGCCAGGTTAGTAATCTCAAGATTGCTTGAGCATACCACTAATCTCAGATTTAGTAAGCATACAACGTTTGATGCTATATGAGCATTTATACAGACGTATGGAATCACCTAGTGAAATCCTCTAAAGCCAACTGAGTCCAAATTGGCAACATTTACTAGAGACAATCATAAGGGCTTCTTCACCTATGTCCGTAATCTCAAAGGAAGCACACAGATGTGTTCAGAACTTGTGGTCAAGGGCACCACAAATACAAATGTTGTAGATACAGCCAATCTACTGGCTGACAGATTCAGCAAAAACTTCTCCCCTCTGTCCTCCCCATCAGTAAATCAGGAAATCTCCAGTACCTGTCCCCCACCCCTTATCTCTAGGGAACAGGTCATCACTGCCCTCTCAAAGGCAAAAAATATAGCCTCCATGGGACTTGATAACACCCCAGGCTGCATTCTACATGAACTCAGACATGAACTTGCAATGCCATTAGGCACCCTATTCAACCAAAGCCTGAGTACTGGCTTTGTCCCAGCTGAGTGGAGGACAGCCACTGTCATCATTTTACACAAAGGTGGAGTATCCACCGATCCAGGAAATTATACAGTCATCAGCTTAACTAGCCTGATCTGCAAAGCCATGGAATGGATTATCATGAACCTCATTAACAGGGACACTGGCAACCTCCAAATGCTTGATCCCACTCAGTTTGGCTTTGTCAAGGGGAGATCATGTCTGTTAAATCTGGTCGACTTCTTTGAGACAGTCACCAAAGCCATGGACAAGGGGAAGATGGTGCCCACTGCCTACCTTGACCTGGCCAAAGCTTTCAACACTATTCCTCACTCGGGCATAGTAGATCAACTCTCTCAACTAAACATCAATCCATGTTACCAGATGGGTAGAAAATTGGCTCAATGACAGAACCCCACCTAATCAAAAGAGGGGAAGCCACCTCAAGCTGTAGACCCTTAACGAGCGGCGTACCTGAAGGATCGGTCTTGGGGCCTCTGTTATTCAGGATATACTTCTCTGAGGTGCAGACTAAAACCAGTGGTATACGGCTGACCAAGTTTGCAGATGACTGCAAGCTGGGCGCATTCATCAACTCCCCATGTGATGTGGACGTCCTGCAAGAAAATCTCACCCAAACAAATGACTGGTGCCAGAAACATGGCCTTCAAGCTGAATGGCAAAAAAAATGCATCATCCCCCCCCCCCCCCCTTGGGGAGAGTGACATCCCCACATATTATCACATTAATAACAAAGTCCTAAGTGCACAATCAGTAGTGAGGGATTTCTGCACCCAGGTTGATAGCAACCTGACTTTTGACCCCCATGTTGCTTCTGTTGTACGGAAAGCTTTCTACATGGCCCACCTCATAAGTAAGGGTATCTCATCCAGGGTCAAAGAAGTCAAAATCCCTGTATTCTTCCCTTATAAGGCCAATTATTGAGTACAACACCCCCTTAGGCATGTACCTCCAAAGCACATGCAGCAGCTGGAGACCACAGAGGTTCCTTACCAGGAGAATCCAGGGCCTCAAGCACCTACCCTACACAGATGGGCTAAAAGCCCTGTCCCTCTACTCAGTTTCATACAGACTCCTCAGAGGTGACATGTGTCTGGCATACAAAGCAATCTCAGACCCCACCTTGATGGGACTGCTGCATATCCGCAAGTCAAGCTCCACTTGAGCAACACGTATGCGCAACATCAACCTGGTCTGTGATATCAATAGGACTTGTTGCTGGGACAGATGTGTGCCCCAGAGACTCCTCCCATCTGTGGAACAGACTCCCTCTCCATGTCAAGCAGTGTACCTTATTATCCCTTTTTAAGCGCAACCTAGACAGCTGGATGGAAAAAGTACAGTTTTGTACCTACCACAAATGTAGATGTTCAAGTGTATTCACTGTTGCAGTCATTACACTTGGGTTATCCTGCTGGCAGGCTACCCGCAGTCGGCCTGAATTCCCAAGTCCTGGTCCGGCATCGGCTGCTGTCGCCTCTTCCCTGACGTCAGTGCGCCAGGGGTATACAAGATGCAGCCGACACCATTTTCTTCAGTTTTTCTTGTCCCAGAAGTCAGGTGCCCCCAAAAGGGTAGGCTAAAAACATTGCTTATAAAAAGCATGCACTAAAATAAATAATACCTTCATCTACAAGCAAATACACCACATAGGGTGTATAGAATAGAGAAGTGCAGATAAGTCCCAGCAAAGAAAGGGGGATGGTGGGTGGGTAACCTGGACTGCAACAGTGAATACACTCGAACATCTACATTTATGGTAGGTACACAACTGTACTATGTTCATCGTGTTTCACTGTTGCAGTCATTACACTTGGGTTGAATCCCAAAGCTGAGGTTGGGTGGCTGGGTCTAAATAGAATTAGGAGTGGCTATGAGGCCCTGCAGAACTGCAGTGGCAAAGCCTGCTCTGGATTTAGAGTAAAGAGGTAAGTGGTAGTGCTTGGTAAAAGTGTGCACTGAACTCAAGTTGCAGCCTCCAAAATTTCCTTGGTTGGTACTCCTCTGAGGAAGGCTGCTGATGTGGCTGCTGCCCTGGTTGAATGTGGCCTAATGCCCTTAGGCACTGATTTGCCATGCTATGCATAGCAGAAACGAATGCAGTGTCTTACCCATTTTGAAATAGTCTGCTTTGAGATAGCCTTTCCTTGTGATCCTGCAGCATATGCCACTAAAAGTTGCTCAGTCTTTCTGAAAGCTTTAGTTTTGTCCAAGTAGAAGTGTAGCTGTCTGTGCATGTCCAAAGAATGCAGAAGTCTCTCCCCTTTATTCTGGGGATTTGGATAAAAAGTAGGCAAATGAATGGTTTGATTAAGAGCCACACTGGACACTACCTTTGGCATAAATGCTGGGTTTGTCCTTAGAGAAACCCTGTCCGGATGGAAAATGATAAAATGTTCCACTGCCATTAATGCCTGTAACTCTGAGACTCTTCTTGCTGAAGTTATTGCTAGGAGCAGAGCTGTTTTCCATGATAAGAATTTTATCTCAGCTGTATTGGCTGGTTCAAAAAAAGGCAGTGTGAGCTTTTCCAAGACAAAATTGAGGTCTCATAAAGGTATTGGTGCTCTCCTTGGGGGTCTTATGTTTTTGGCCCCTCTGAGGTACTGCCTTAGCAGTGGATGTGAAAAAATAGGTGGTTCCGTACTGCAATGAGCTGAAATGGCAGAGGCATGGATCTTAATTGATGAGAAGGATAGGCCTTTGTCCAGCATCTCAGTTAGGTATTGTAAAATCGGAGGAATATTTGGAACAAGCGGGTCAATTCCTTGTGCCTGATTCCAAGCACAGAATCTCTTCCATTTTTCTGCATAAGATTTTCTGGGGCTGGGCCTCCTGGCTTCCAAAAAGACATCCATAACTGCTTGAAAGACAGGTGTGTTCTGAGTGGTTATATTATTCGCCATGCAACCAGATTTAAGGTTCTGAGTTGGCTGTGCAGGATCTGATTGATTTGTTGGGTCAGAAGATGAGGAATTTGAGGTAAAGTTCAGGCTGGGCCTTGAGACAAGCTCTTTAGGATTGGATACCAGTGCTGGCGTGGCCAGTCTGGGGCAATCAGAATAATTTTTGGCTTCTCTTGTCTGACCTTTAGGAGCACCTTGGGGAGGAGAGGCAGTGGAGGAAAGGCATATACTGTCAGGGTTTTCCAGCTGAATGATACAGCATCCACCTATAATGCTTGTGTGTGATAAGTCCTTGTGCAGAATCTCTGTAGTTGGCAGTTGTGAGGGGAGGCAAATAGATCTATGTCTGGGCATCCTCATTTCCTTGTTATCATGCTGAAGACTTGTGGATCTAGTTTCCACTCGTGACGGTCCATGAGGTTTCTGCTTAGTTCGTCTGCCAGTGTATTTGTCTTTCCTGGCAGGAATTGTGCTTGCAGATGCACTTGATAGGTCAATGCTGTGTTCCACAAAGTCATGGCTTGCCTGCAGAGGGGGTAGGAATGTCTGCCCCCTTGCTTGTTTATGTACCACATGACTGTAGTATTGTCCGTCTTTAGCAATAGTTGTCCTGGATGGAGTAGATCCTTGAAGGCTGTCAGGGCATTCTGTACAGCTAGCATCTCTTTTTGATTGATATGAAGATGCATTTGGCTTGCAGGCCACATGCCCTGAATACATTTTCCTGCCATGTGTGCCCCCCAGGCATAATCCGATGCATCTGTTGTTAGTGTCTGCCTGGCTGTGGGTAAAGTGAATGGCTGTCCCTTGTTGTGGTGACAGGCCAGTGCCCACCATCGAAACTCCAGTTGCAGGCAGGGAATGAGGATAATTATTGTTTCCAGGCTGTGGCAATGTTGAGTCCAAACACTTTTTAGACACCACTGTAGCTTCCTCATATGCAGTCTTGCATATGGAATTAGCAGAATGCAGGATGCTATGAAGCCCAAAGCCTGCAGAATTTTTCTTGCAGGTAACTGGGTTTTTGTTGCCATCATTTGGAAGTAATAAGTCAGTTGCCTATGTCTGGCATGAGATAAGCCATCTGGGCAGCTGTATTTAAGCTTGCACCCAGGAATATTATCTCAAGAGGGTACTAGTTTTGATTTATTTCCGTTTACTGTGTACCCTAGGCAAATTAGTAATCTTTTTACAAACGCCAGATGCTTTAGTAGAATGTCCTTGCTTTCTGCTTGAATAAGGCAGTCATCCAAGTAGGGATATATTTGAATTCCTCTTTGTCTGCAAAATGCAATTACTGGTGCCAGGCATTTTGTGAATACCCTGGGTGCAGTAGATAAGCCAAAGGGCAGTGCAGAGAATTGGTAGTGCATTGAGCCAGCTATGAATCTGAGGTATCTTCTGCAAGATTGTCTGACTGGGACATGCAGGTATGCCTCTTTGAGGTCCAAAGTTACAAGCCAAGCCTTCTTGCACAGCATGGGCAGAAGTTGCTGCAGTGTCAACATTTTGAATTTTGGAACATCCAGAAAAGTATTTAGAATAGACAGGTCCAGTATAGGTCTCCAGGCTTTGTCCTTTCTGGGTACCAAGAAAAGTCTTGAGTAAAATCCTTGTCCCTGCTCTTGCTGTGGTACTCACTGAATAGCCCTCATGTCCATGAGAGATGAAATTTGCTTTTGTGCCTCTGCCCATTGATTGTGTGGCAGGTCTGGCATACCTTTTGCCTTTGGGAGGGTGTGAAAGTAAAATCTGTAGCCCTGAGAAACAATATTCAGTACCCATTTGTCCTGGGTGATCATGTGCCAATTTTGTGAGAAAAGTGCTAGCTTTCCCCCTAAGGGTGCTGCCAAAAGGTAAGTGCTTGGCATTGGCAGTGGTAAGTCATTGGGACTGTTTCCTATATGGTTGTGATTTGTCTTCTCGGCTTTTGGAGGCAGAAGCACCCCATTGTTTAGGCCTGTATGAGCCTTGGGGCTGAGATTTGCCTCTAGGGCATCTGTATCTGCCTCTTTGTGGCCTGACACTGGAAAAGGCCAATTCTCAGAAGGCCAGTTCCTGCTAAATCTGGGTGGCTGAACCTGTAAGAAATCCTTTACTGTCTGCATAGATTTCGCTTTATCCTCCATTTTCTTTAACACCTCTTCTGCCTTAACACCAAACAAAGTATCAATGCTGTAATGCAGCATCCAATAATTTTGCTTTAACATGATCAGGCAGACTCTGTTCCTTTAACCAAGCATGCCTTCGAATGACAGAGCCTGTAACTGCGGCCCTGCAAGAGGCCTCTAGTGAATCAAAACCACATTTCAAAGTATGCTTTCCCACTTGTTCAGCTGCATGCAATAAATCCTGCATTTACTTGTTTTCAGGACATTTAGAGTTTGTCAGCATTTTCTGTTTTAGCAGAGACATTAGGTATTTCTGATATTTAAGCATGTGAAACCTGGCAATTTAAAGCCCTTACAGCTAAAGTAGAAGAGGTGTAAACTTTTCCCCCATCTGTCCAGTGCTGTAGAATCCCTATCAAGAGGGAACAGGGTTTTTTGCAGTGGAAGCCTTGACCTCTTTGGGACCCTGAGATATAGTTTCTGGGTCAGCAGCAAGGTTTTTATAAAGGAATTTATGTGAATCTGGAACCCTGCAGTACCTATCTGGCTTAACTGGTGCAGGGGGTAAAGAATCAGGAGACAGACTGGACACAGAAAATACATCATCTACAATGTCAAGTACAGGAGGAATAGCAAGAGGTCTGTGTTGAGGCAATAAAAGAAAGTCTCTGATCCTTTTCTTGGATTCTGACTAATCTTGGCTCTCCCAGTGGAAATGCTCCCTCATGGTGTGCAGGGTTTCCCCAAAAGAATAGTCCTCAGGAGGAGAGGCTGAAGGGATAGATTCTTCAGCATCAGAGTCTTCATAGGGAGGAAGAGAATATCCCTGTTCTGAAGAGGAATCAGATGAAATAGAAACCTGATCAGAGGATTCATAGTCAGTGTCTTGCCTAGGTCTTTTATCAGGAGGGGGATGGGAACCCCTGATCAAAGTAATTAGGTCCTCGGCCATTTTACGCATCTGTTTCTTAGGCATGGATGACTGTCCAGGAGAATGCTGTACTTGTTTCTTTGTCTTTAAAGGTGTTTTAGACTTTGTCTTGGTTGTTGAAGTGGTCTTGATAGAAACCTGTGTAGGTCTGAAAACACCCTCAGAATCCGATGCCTGCTCAGCGGCTCCGGACCCATCTGAGGGAGTAGTTTCCGTAGGCCCAATACCTTGAGTTTCCAGAGGCCTAGTTGTCTCCACGTGGGAGTTGGAGGCGGCCTGTGGCTCTGAGGTAGCGGGTGTCAGGGGCTGCGAAAGAGCCTCACTGAGAACCAGCGACTGGCCTAGAAGAGGCTTTGTCATCGGTTTTGGACCTCGGATGGCTGTCCTTTTCTTTTTCCCTGCGCTTTTTATGAACTCCGGTCGTCAGCTGTTCCGACGGCATTAAATAGTTAAACCTTCGGCCAAAGTAATGGAAAGCAAAATCGTACCGACGCTTAATAGTGCGTTGGTTAAATCTAGCACAAAACCGATAACTAGCAACATCGTGGTCAGGGCCTAGGCAAGGAATACAGTAAGAATGAAAATCCTTATGAGGTATTTGCTTCCCACAAGGAATACAATTGTTAACTTTTACTGACATCAGTCTAGAGCAAGAAAAAGTTTCCCCAACGGGGTACTTAGCTTTATTGAAGACTTCGGATCTGAAATTCTATTTCGAAAATCTCAGGAGTCGGCCGACCGGCACTTGCGAACTGCTTTTGCTTCGGGCACCGCGCAGCAAGAAAGACTGAAGAAAATGGCGTCGGCTGCATCTTATATACCCCTGGCGCACTGACGTCAAGGAAGAGGCGACAGCAACTGACGCTGGACCAGGACTTTGGAATTAAGGCCGACTGCGGGTAGCCTGCCAGCAGGATAACCCAAGAGTAATGACTGCAACAGTGAAACATGATGAACACCAGAAAAAAAGTACAGTTTTGTACCTACCATAAATGTAGATGTTCGAGGATCCACATTGCTGCAGTCCTAACTATTGGGTAGTCCGCTGTCCAGTCGGCCCGAATACCAAAGTATATGGCTGACGTCGGTCAAGGCGCATTAGACTGACGCCAGAACGTCAGGGTACTAATGCGCATGACCGACGTCATATCCTCAGTCTTTTCTTGCCCCAGATGTCAGAAGACCCTAAAAAGACAAGGCCAAAACCAAAAACTCCAAACATTCCTGCACCAAAAATATGTACAATATATACAAAGTTACCAGAGTATAACCTCACCTACACAACCACCCCTAAACACAGAGGGAAGGAGGGAGGGTGACTGCAGCAATGTGGATCCTCGAACATCTACATTTATGGTAGGTACAAAACTGTACTATGTTCTTCATTCCACATTGCTGCAGTCCTAACTATTGGGTAGAATCCCAAAGCAGAGGTAAGGGAGGCTGGCAAATCATAAGGAAGCAGGAGCTGACAACATGCCTTGCAAAATAGCTGTGGCAAAACCAGCCCTAGATTTAGAGTAGAGAGGAAGGTGATAATGCTTAGAGAAAGTATGCACTGAACTCCAAGTAGCTGCCTCCAAAATATCCTTAGTTGCCACCCCCCTTAGAAATGCTGTTGAAGTGGCAGTAGCCCTAGTGGAATGAGGTCTAATCCCAGCTGGAATCTCCTTGCCATGATGGGAATAACAAAATGCAATGCAAAACCCAATCCACCTAGAAATAGTTTGTTTTGACACAGGCTTGCCCTGAGAACTCAAAGCAAAAGAAACAAACAACTGCTGAGACTGCCTAAAATCCTTAGTCCTGCTTAAATAATAACGCAATTGCCTGTGTACATCTAAAGTGTGCAAAATCTTTTCCCCTTTATTTTGGGGATCTGCATAAAAAGTAGGCAAATGAATAGTTTGGTTTAAAGCCACACTAGAAACCACCTTAGGCATAAAGGAAGGATTAGTACGTAATGATACCCTATCCTTATGAAAAATCAAAAAAGGCTCTACCGCCATAAGGGCCTGCAATTCAGAAACCCTTCTTGCAGAAGTAATGGCCAACAAAAAAGCAGTCTTCCATGACAAGTATTTCAATTCAGCAGTAGCCGCGGGCTCAAAAGGTTGTAGAGTAAGTTTCTCCAACACAAAATTGAGATCCCAAGCAGGAGTAGGAGCTCTACGTGGGGGTCTTATATTCTTTGCCCCTCTAAGAAATTGCTTGAACAAAGGATATGAAAACAATGGTGGGTCACAATCATAGTGAGCTGAAATTGCTGCAGCATGAATCTTAATGGAAGAGAAAGACAAACCTTTGTCCAATAACTCAGTAAGATATTGAAGAGCCACACTCAAATTAGGCTCAGAAATCTCCAAATTGTTTGCTGCACTCCAAAATAAAAATCTCTTCCATTTTTCTGCATACACTTTCCTTGTACTAGGTCTTCTGGCTTCCATAATCACATTTAAAACTTGTTGAGGAAGTTGAGACCTGCTGTGTTTCAAAACAGAATATGCCAGGCTGTTAGATGAAGAGAGTGAAGCTTGACATTGAGCAGGTGACCGTCTCTCTGAGACAACAGGTGTGGAATCAAAGGTAAAGGCCATGGAGGCTTCCTTACCAGACTCCTCAGTAATGGGTACCAGTGTTGCCGAGGCCAATCTGGAGCTATTAAAATCATCCTTGGCTTGTCTTGTCTGACCTTTAGGAGCACCTTTGGGAGAAGAGGCAGAGGTGGAAAGGCATACACATGAAGATTTTTCCAACTGAAAGAAAGAGCATCCACTTTCCAAGCTGTGTGATGAAACCTCTTTGTGCAAAACTTTGGCAGCTGGTGGTTTAGTGGAGAAGCGAACAGATCTATGTCTGGAGTTCCCCATGACACTGTCAATTTTCGAAAAATACATGAAGATCCAGTTTCCACTCGTGGGGATCCATGATTTGTCTGCTTAACACATCTGCTAAGGAGTTCTGTGCTCCCGGCAGAAACCTTGCCTGAAGAGTTAGTTGCAAGCTGAGCGCAGTCTCCCATAAAATCATTGCTTGCCTGCACAACGGGTAAGAATGTGTTCCCCCTTGTTTGTTGATGTACCACATGACAGTTGTGTTGTCTGTTAGAATCAACACCTGCCCTGGAAGAAGTAACTCCTTGAAAGCCATTAATGCAAACTGGACTGCTAACATCTCCTTCATGTTGATATGTAGATGTTGTAGTCTGGCAGGCCACTTGTCTTGTATCCACTTTCCATTTAGATGAGCTCCCAAGCAATGTCTGAGGCATCTGTCGTTAGAATCTGACTCGCCTCTGGCGGGTCACAGAGAGTCCCTTGTTTAGGTGACATTCCTGAGCCCACCACAAAAATTCCTTTTGAATGCAAGGTATTATTTGAATGACAGTGTCCAAATCCTGGCAGTGCTGTGTCCATACATTTTTGACATACCATTGCAGCTTCCTCATATGCAGTTTGGCATTGGGAAGCACCAGAATACAAGATGCCATGAACCCTAAGGCTTGAAGGACTGGCCTTGCAGTCAGCCCGGACTGAAGAGATAGTTGATGGAAGTAACTGGAAAGATTCTTTTGTTTGTCCGGGGTTAAAAGGCCATCTGGGCTGCTGTATTCAGTCTCACACCCAGAAAGCACATGTCTTGAGAGGGTACTAGACTGGACTTTATTTCGTTCACAGAATACCCCAGGCATCTTAGCACTGCTATCACATATTCCAAATGCTGTAAAAGGTCTTCCTTTTCTTGAGCCAGAATCAGGCAGTCGTCCAAGTAGGGATAGATTTGAATTCCTTTTAGTCGGAAGTAAGCTATCACTGGAGCCAGAACCTTTGTGAATACTCTGGGCAGTAGATAAGCCAAAGGGCAATGCAGAGAACTGATAATGAGAATTTCCAGCTCAACGCAGATACTTCCTGCAACTTAGTCTGATAGGCACATGAAGGTAAGCTTCCTTGAGATCTAAAGTTACCATCCAGTGATCTTTGCCCAGCAGAGGTAAAAGCTGTTGTAACGTCAACATTTTGAACTTGGGAATGTCCAGATAAGTGTTGAGGATAGATAAATCCAAAATTGGTCTCCACGTGTTCCCCTTCTTCGGTACTAGGAACAGGCGAGAATAAAATCCTAGGCCCCTTTCTGGCACAGGAACTGGCTGAATGGCTCCTATTTGGAGCAACAGAGAAATTTGCTTGTGAGCCTCTTTTCTTTGTAGAGGAGGAATGTCTGGCATGCCTTTGAAAGGAGGCACGGTATGGAAATAAAACCTGTAACCGTGGTGAATGATATCCAAAACCCATCTGTCTTGGGTAATTAAATCCCAATTTTCTTTGAAAAGAGCCAGCCTTCCTCCCAAAGGTGCTGCCAGGCGAGAATGTACTGGCAGCTGAAAAGGTAGGTCATTGGGTCTGTTTACGAAAGGACTGACCCCTGCCCTCACCAGAAGTCTGAGCAGGTGAACTCCCTGTTCTAGGCCTAAAAGAACCTTGAGCTCTGCCCCTACCACGGCTAGACCTACCCCTAGACTGGGAATCATAAGCAGGATATGTCCATCCCTTAGTAGGCCAATTTCTACTAAACTCGGAGGCTGCACCTGCAAAAATCCTTAACAGTTTGCATAGACTTAGCCTTGTCCTCCATTTTCTTTAAAACTGCTTCCACAGGCTAACCAAACAACACATCAGACTGTAAAGGAGCATCCAAAATCCTTGTCTTAACATGCTCAGCTAAATTCTGATCCCTCAACCAGGCGTGCCTCTGAAGAACAGAACCAGTGGCAGCCACCCTCGAGGAGGCCTGCACAGCATCAAAACCACACTGCAAGGAATGCTTACCCACCTGTTCAGACACATGAACTAAATCCTGCAACTCTTTACACTCAATACCTTCCGCCAGAGCATCCACCTTAGACTTCAATTGTGAAAGGAGATAATTCTGATATTTTAACATGTGAAACTGACAATTCAAAGCCCTCATGGCTAAAGTGGAAGAAGTATACACTTTCTTTCCCCATCTATCCAAAGCCCTTGCCTCTTTATCAGGAGGAACAGGATTTTTAACAACAGAAGCCTTCACACCTTTAGGCCCCTGAGAGACAGTTTCGGGTCTGCCCTAGGACTCTTAAAAGATACTTATGAGCTTCAGGCACCCTATAGTACCTATCCGGTTTAACTGGGGCAGGAGGCAAAGAATCAGGATTCAGGGAAGCCTCTGCAAAACATCTTCCACCACATTCAGAACAGGAGGTATAGCTAAAGGCCTATGCTGGGGTAAAAAAAGAATTCCCAAGCCTCTTCCTGGAATCAGAGAAATCTTGACCTTCCCATTTAAAATGCTCCCTCATGGAATGCAGAGTCTCTGAAAATGAAAAATCCTCAGGAGGAGAAGCTGAAGGAGTAGAATCATCCACATCAGAATCAGAATAAGGAGGATACTCCTGCAAGTCTTCAGCCGAAGACTCAGAAGCCTCGAACACTGCTCAAAACTCTCAAACTCAGGTTCCACCCTAGGCCTCTTATCAGGGGGGGCATAGAACCTCTAATCATAGTAATCAAATCCTCTGCCATTTTAAGCATATGTTTCTTAGGCAAAGACCCTGAAGCACTAGGAGAAACCCCCACTGAAGTTAAACTTGGCCTGCCTCTCAAAGAAGTCTTGGAAACAGAAGGGGAGGCTCTAACCACCTTAGGAAGAGAGGGAAGAACAGCCACCTGAGAAGCCCCTTCAGCCTGGCCTACTTCCTGAGAGGACACATCCTGTAACAGTAAAGTCTCTCCCTGAGATTCCAAAGAAACTCCTGGCAGAACCTCCGGCTCCACTGAGCCTTCTAAAGAACTGACGTCCGGGACTGTCGGTTCTTCCACTCTAGGCTTTGCTGCTTTGTCCTTGCGCTTTTTGGCCGAAGTGGGCGTCGGAGCATCCGACGGCATTTTATAATCACAACGCTTCCCAAAAACTAACCTGGCACAGTCTAACCTTCTCTTAATAGTGCGTTTGTTAAATCTAGCACAAGAGCGGCATCCAACAACGTCGTGCTCAGGCCCTAAACAAGGTATACACAAAGTATGGTAATCCCTATGAGGTATCTGTTTGCCACAAGAAATACAGTTATTCACTTTTCTGACATCCGGTTAAATACTGAGGCAAGAAAAACCAAAATATTCCAACGGGTACTTAGCCAACTTTGATTCGGTCTGAAACTCTGACTTCAGAAACTTTCAGAACGCCAACCTGCACTCGCAAAACTGCTTCTGCATCGGACCATGCGGCAAAAAAGACTGAGGATATGACGTCGGTCATGCGCATTAGTACCCTGACGTTCTGACGTCAGTCTAATGCGCCTTGACCGACATCAGCCATATACTTTGGTATTCGGGCCGACTGGACAGCGGACTACCCAATAGTTAGGACTGCAGCAATGTGGAATGAAGAACATCACTCCTGGGATTCCACCTGTGTCCCTGCTGGACAGGGGGGCTCTGGGTGCTGACTTGTCTAAACATGGGCTAAACTCTTGGCTAGGCTTACAAGGGCCTCAGAGCCAACAGCCTAGTAACCTTCGATGATACAAGTGAAAGATATAGGATACACATAGACATCTTAATGTATTTATACATTTTTGTTTTATTTATGACAGGGTTTGATCCAGCAGTTTTTTAATTAATTAATTAAACATTAACTGAATGAAAGTTCCTATTGGTTAGGAAATTATGTTTCAGGTATATAAGTGTTGCAAGGGTGTTTCAGTGCATCTACTGAAGTCTAGTAAAGGAGGACGAAAACGCAGTGTATATTGGAGTGTTCATGTGAATTAATAGAGACTTGTTTATCTTGTGGCAATTGTTGTCTTGGTTGCTCTACTTTAGTGTGCCGGGTTTTGGTTATTTTACTGGTTCAGCGTGGCACATTTTCTCCTTGACTTTGTTTTATATGTTCAGAGGAATGTAACAATTTTTTTCACCCTGTTTGCATGTCTGTATTTAACTATGGTTTTTCTAAGTATATTTATTGTTAACTTTAGCAACATTTTAAAGCTAAATTTTGTGTAGCATTGCATTTGTACTACTGTGCTAGAGTGAATGCTAATGTGCTAGTCTTAACAGTTTGCGTTTATACTGTTTGAGGTTCTCTTTCTGTCCTCTAAAATACCTCCCATCTATTTTTTGTGTGCTAAACACCATAATTGGTAATTTTTATTTTTTTTTCTCTCCTCGGCTATCACCCAAGCTTTAAGTCTTTTTCCTCTGAATACTGCCAGCGTACTGTTAAAAGTCCTGCATACTGAATACTCTCTAGCAGCTTGGCAGCAAGGAAAGTACAGTTTTGCACCTACCATAAATGTAGATGTTCGAGTGTATTCACTGCTGCAGTCATTACACTTGGGTTATCTTGCCGTCAGGCGGTCCCGCAGTCAGACAGAGTTCCAAAGTCTTGGTCTGGCGTCGGTTGCTATCGCTTCTTCCCTGACGTCAGTGCGCCAGGGGTATACAAGATGCAGCCGACGCCATTTTCTTCAGTTTTTCTTGCCCCAGATGTCAGGTGCACCCCAAATAGGTAGGCAATACATATTGCTAATAACACACACATAAAAAATAAGAAACAATACCTTTAGCTACAAGCAAATACACCACATAGGTTGTATAGGATAGAGAGGTATAGATAAGTCCCAGCTAAGAAAGTGGGGTTGGAGGGTGGGTAACCTGGACTGCAGCAGTGAATACACTCGAACATCTACATTTATGGTAGGTACAAAACTGTACTATGTTCATCGTGTTTCACTGCTGCAGTCATTACACTTGGGTTGAATCCCAAAGCTGAGGTTGGGTGGCTGGGTCTATATAGGATTAGGAGTGGCTATGAGGCCCTGCAGAACTGCGGTGGCAAAGCCAGCTCTGGATTTGGAGTATAGAGGTAAGTGATAATGCTTGGTAAAGGTGTGCACTGAGCTCCAAGTTGCAGCTTCCAAAATATCCTTGGTTGGTACTCCTCTAAGAAAGGCCGCTGAAGTGGCTGTCACCCTGGTAGAATGAGGCCTAATGTTACTAGGCACAGTTTTTCCATGTTGTGTGTAGCAGAAACTGATACAGTGTCTTATCCACTTTGAAATGGTCTGTTTTGAAATAGCCTTTCCCTGTGATCCTGCAGCATATGATACAAACAGTTGCTCAGTTTTCCTGAAAGCTTTTGTTTTGTCCCAGTAGAAACGTAACTGCCTGTGCATGTCCAATGAGTGAAGAAGTCTCTCCCCTTTATTCTGGGGATTTGGATAAAAAGTTGGCAAGTGAATGGTTTGCTTAAGAGCCACACTGGATACCACCTTTGGCATAAAGGTAGGGTTTGTTCTTAAGGAAACTCTGCCTTGATGAAAAATGATGAAAGGTTCCACTGCCATTAGTGCCTGTAACTCTTGAGACTCTTCGTGCTGAAGTTATGGCCAGCAGCAGAGCAGTTTTCCATGACAAAAATTTTAATTCTGCTGAAATGGCTGGTGCAAAAGGTGGTAAAGTAAGTTTATCCAAAACAAAGTTGAGGTCCCAGTTGGTGTTGCTGCTCTCCGGAGCGGTCTTATGCTTTTAGCCCCTCTGAGGTATAGTCTTAGTAATGGGTGAGAAAAAATAGGAGGATCCGTGTTGTAATGAGCTGAAATAGCAGAGGCGTGGATCTTAATAGATGAAAAGGAAAGGCCTTTGTCCAGCATCTCAGTTAAGTATTGTAATATCTGAGGAATATTTGGGACAAGAGGGTCATGACCTTGAGCCTGGTTCCAGGCGCAGAATCTTTTCTACTTTTCTGAATAAGATTTCCAGGTGCTGGGCCTCCTGGCCTCCAAAATGACATCCATAACAGCTTTAGAGAGGAGTGTTGACTGTTTGGTTAAGTAATCTCCCATGCAGCCAGACTTAAGGTTTTGAGCTGGCTGTGCAGGATCTGATTGTTTTGCTGAGTCAGAAGATGAGGTATTTGAGGTAAAATCCATGCTGGGCCCTGGGCCATGTTCCTTAATAGTGGGTACCTGTGCTGGCATGGCCAAGTCCGGAGCACTCAGGATCATTTGTGGCCTCTCTAGTCTGACTTTTAGGAGTACCTTTGCAAGGAGAGGCAGTGGTGGGAACGCATAAACTTTTAGTGTTTTCCAACTGAATGAGAGAGCGTACACTTTCCATGCTTGTGCGTGGTAAGTCCTTGTGCAGAATTTCTGTAGTTGGCAGTTCAGAGGGGAGGCAAAGAGATCTATGTCTGGGCTCCCCCATTTCCGAGTTATCATGCTGAATACTTGTGGATTTAGTTTCCACTCGTCAGGATCCATGATGTTTCTGCTTAAGTCGTCTGCCAGTGTATTTTTCTTTCCTGGCAGGAATTGTGCTTGCAGATGAACTTGATAGGTCAGTGCTGTGTTCCACAAAGTCATTGCTTGTCTGCATAGGGGGTAGAAATGTGTGCCCCCTTGCTTGTTTATGTACCACATAACTGTGGTGTTGTCTGTCTTTAGTAGCAATTATCCTGGATGCAGAAGGTCTTTGAAGGCTGTCAGGGCATTTTGCACAGCTAGCTTCTCTTTTTGATTGATGTGGAGATGTATTTGGTCTGTGGTCCACTTGCCCTGGATACATTGTCCTGCCATGTGTGCTCCCCATGGGTAATCCGATGCATCTGTTTTTTTTGTCTGCCTGGCTGTGGGTAAAGTAAAAGGGTGTCCCTTGTTGTGGTGACATGCCTGTGCCCACCACTGAAACTCCTGTTGAAGGCAGGGAATGAGTGGTATTATTGCTTCCAAACTGTGGCAGTGTTGAGTCCATACACTTTTCAGATACCATTGTAACTTCCTCATATGCAGTCTGGCATATGGAATTAGTAGTATGCAAGATGCCATGATGCCATGAACCCCAAGGCCTGCAGACTTTTTCTTGCAGGGAGTTGGGTCTCTGTTGCCATCAAATGAAAATACTGAGTCGGTTGCCTTTGCTTGTCTGGCATGAGATAAGCCATCTCGGCAGTTGTATTTAAGCTTGCACCCAGGAATATTATCTCTTGTGAGGGCACTAGTTTTGACTTCTTTTCATTTGTGTACCCTAGAACCATTAGTAATCTTTTTACAAATGCCAGATGTTGTAGTAGAATGTTCTTGCTCTCTGCTTGAATAAGGCAGTCGTCCAAGTAAGGACATATTTGAATTCCTTTTTGTCTGCAAAATGCAATTACTGGTGCCAGGCACTTTGTGAAGACCCTGGGCGCAGTAGATAATCCAAAGGGCAGTGCAGAGAATTGGTAATGCTTTGTGCCAGCTATGAATCTGAGGTATCTTCTGCAATTTTGTCTGATTGGGACATGCAGGTATGCCTCTTTGAGGTCGAAAGTAATAAGCCAACCCTTCTTGCCCAGCATGGGAAGAAGTTGCTGTAGTGTCAACATTTTGAATTTTTGTATATCCAGGTATGTGTTTTCAATATTGATAGGTCCAGTATGGGTCTCCAAGCTTTGTCCTTTCTGGGGACCAAGAAAAGTCTTGAATAAAAACCTTGTCCTTGTTCCTGTTCTGGTACTTGACACAATTATTAACTTTTACTGACATCGGTCTGAGGCAAGAAAAAGTTTCCCCAACGGGGTACTTCGCTTTATTGAAGACTTCGGTTCTGAAATTCAAATTCGAAAATCTCAGGAGTCGGCCGACCGGCACTTGTGAACTGCTTTTGCTTCGGGCACCTCGCGGCAAGAAAGACTGAAGAAAATGGCGTCAGCTGCATCTTATATACCCCTGACGCACTGACGTCAGGGAAGAAGCGACAGCAACCGACGCCGGACCAAGACTTTGGAACTCTGGCCGATTGCGGGACCGCCTGACGGCAGGATAACCCAAGTGTAATGACTGCAGCAGTGAAACCCGATGAACACCCCCCCCAATCTTAATAGAGAGACTGTTAGTTTCAACAAACTTATGTATATTAAATGCCAGACTAATCAGCCTGCTTTAAGACATTTCTTACCTGATGGTATTACACAACAAAACCTCTTTTTCTTACTATTAACAGTACATAGCCGAGTTTTTACTGATTGTTTCTGGACTGTGCTTGCCTTTGGGCTTGGCTCAACCTGCTCTGTTTGCCCACGCTTTGCTCCGGCTCACTCTGCTCCCCTACTCCACACCCATTCCCACCAACCCCCACTTTCCTTAAACTTATTAAACTAAACCACACCTTTCTAACTCATTATCTTATAACTTTCCGCTACCTCATTCAACACACCCACAATCAACTATTTCTTTCACTTTCTCTCCTCCCACCTCACCAACCATTATTTCATCCCTCACATAACACCGTCTCCCCTACATCACTTTATCAGTACTCTTAATCTCTCTACCCAGCCATACTTTTTCTCCTATTTACATACTATTTCACCATGTCAGTTACCACCACTCTTTTGAGCAACTCTTGCCTACTCATTACCCTCTACCTAGCCTCTCACTCCACTACCTTCATCACATCAAACATAACACACTATCCCCTCTCCTACATTCCCCACTATTACATACCATACAAAACCAAATAACCATTTTCACATCTGTTCTAACTTCTACATTAACTCTAACATATTACTCTTCCACTATAAATATGTCCATACACCCAACTCTCCTTACTATCCAGATTTCTTTCATCAGCTAATATCAAAGCTCAAGCTCTCTCTTCTTCTACACTCACTAACAGAAATCAAACTCCAAGCTGACAATCATCCTAACCCAGGACCCACAGAGGTACTCCCACCCCACCCAATAACACTCACACCACCTGCTAATGCGACCCCTCCACCATCCTCCCCTAAAAAAGTGCAAATCAAACGTACTCATAACTAATTTTAACCTCAGAAGCATCACAAAAAAACTAGTGAATTTCATGCAGTCCTAGCTACCTACACTCCTGATATAGTAATTATTACAGAGACATGGCTAAAACCACACATGAAAGATGAGGAAATACTTACCAGTGATTATAATGTTATTAGACATGATAGGCTGAACAAGTGTGATGGAAGCATTGCCATCATGTATAAAAATTTCTTCAAAATTGAAAAATTAATCTGTACTACCCCAGATCTATCAGAAGCAGAAATTCTATCCACTCGATTTGAAGTAAATCCATATAAAACCCATTACTGCTGGAGCCTTCCTCTGTCCTGACAGAGTGCTCTTCAAACTATCTGGAGATATACAGAGCCGAGTATATTTTTCTGGCACTTCAGAGTTGTGTACTGGTAATTGTTGTTTGACTAATTTTATATCATTGCTGGCTGACTTCAGAGTTGTGCACTGTTATTTTTGCTTCACTGTATAGTTTTTCAGATCTCTGCTGAAGGTGTTGGCTTTTCCATACCCACCTTTGATTTAAATTTGCAGGCTTTTGTAGTTGCCCGCCTCCACTGTAGATTTGATCTGGGACACTCCCCCCAGTCCCATCTCTTTACCTCATTCTACCTAATAGACTCCTTCTGCACTTGTTTTTAGTCATTTTTAATTTAATTGCATTTTTTAAACTGTTTGGTCTAACACTGCTACATACTCAAGTGTGCTAGCTTGCACTGTATTTGAATTGTTTTTACTGCTGTTTTAGCTACTTTTCTATATATATATATATATATATATATATGTATATGTGTGTATATACATATATATATATATATATATATATATATATATATATATATATATATATATATATATATATATGTGTATGTATATATATATATGTATATATATATATATATATATATATATATATATATATATATATGTATATATATATATATATATATATATATATATATATATATATATATATATATATATATGTATATATGTGTGTATATATATATATATATATATATATGTGTGTGTGTATATATATATATATATATATATATATATATATATATACATATGTATATATATCTATATCTATAAAAAAACACCTTTCCTGTAATTAGTGTAGTCCAGATTCAGATTTGCTGTATCCAGGACTGTTTGTAAGCTTCTGAGCCCCCCAAGCTTTCTGTGTTGGAAGGAAGCCTTCTAGCTCATCAGTGGGAGTGGTAAGCACTAGGTAATCTATCTACCACATAAGGAGTGGTTCTGGCCCAGAAACTGTAGTTACTGGCCGTTTGGGCAGTTTTTCCATCTCTCTCAACTTAATGATATAAAAGCCCACATTTGCGCATGTTTCCCCCCTTTCCTGTAACTAGTTTAGTCCAGATACAGAATCTTAGTTTTAACACTTGAATTTGCTTATTCGTGATCAGCACTTGTTCAGAACTTGTAAGCACTAAATAACCTACTAATTACTACAGCACTCAACCTTCCTCATTACCTAGAGGAAAACATTTTTGGTACTTACTTTCCTCACTTGCCTAGAGAAAAACAGCTCGTACTCACTTTCCTCACTTATCTAGAGGAAAATAGTTTTTTATTCAGGCATGTCCAAGGGTCAGCTCCCAGTGTTCTCTCCTGTCTGATGAATCTGGGCATCTTGGGGAAATGTAGAAATTGCCTCATGTACACAGACAACCCTCTCCTCCTACCACTCAACACTACAACCTGTGAGAGATGGACTTATCTAGCCAAACTGGAGGTAAAGCTCTCTCCAATCAAGACTGAACTTGACAGTCAAGAGGAGAATGTAAACACTTGCACCACACCACACTCATCACATAGTCTCACTAAATCTACACCACCAAAATCCACTCATAGAAACACAAAAATATTCATGGAGGCTCTCAATAATAAACTGCTCAAGCAACAGAGACCTCCAAAGCAGAAATGCAAGCAACCTCCAACCCCAACACAACCCAAATGACACACAGCCCGCAGACTCAATGTGCCACTGAACCACAGCCAATACTGCAAAACAACGTACCCAACACACTAGTCATAGGTGACTCTATAGTCAGGCACACTAATGTCCCACTCACCAGGCTAAACAAGGAGAAGGTTACTGTCAGCTGCCTGTCGGGTGCCAGGATCCACCACATAACCCACACACTCAGGTCGCTCCACAAGTACAAATATGACTCTCCACAACAAGTACAAATATGACTGTCATTGTCCATGTTGGTGTGAACCACCTGAGACGTACCTCCCTGGACTACATGAAAAGAGACATGGAAGAGCTCTCCAATCTTGTAGTCCAGGCAGGTATGACCCTAGCCCTGAGTAGAATTCTGCCATCACCCAGAATGATGCCGCAGTACAAGGACAAAATGATTGACTTCAACAATTGGCTAAGCTTCTGGTGCCATTCTAAAGGGATCCAGTATCTGTCTGCCTGGGATGACATGATCGACAGACCACGATGCTTTGCCAGAGATGGCCTGCACCTGTCACCCCTGGGATTCCGGATACTGGCAAAGGTTCTTGCCGCCCCTATAGTGCCTTTTTTAGGCAAGGTTCAAATGACAAATTCACCACCGTAACAGGAACAGGCAAGCAAAAATTGAGGGTGATGCTACTCAATGCTAGAAGCCTAAATCTCAAAATGCACTCACTTGAGGCACTCCTTAAAATGGAGAACATCAATATCTGTGCAGTGACTGAGACCTGGTTCAAGGCTCCAGAGAGCACTCCTGCACTATCAGGCTATAACTCATACCACACCATGTAACCTGGACCGGAACACCAAAGGCAGAGGTGTGTCCATATTCATTAAGGATATCCACACCTCCAGGCTAGCTGCTCAGCATAATGCAGCCGAGGTTATCCAAGTGCAACTAACTCTGGGCAAAACTGCAATCCAAATTGTAGCTTGCTACAGATCACCCACCATGCCCCAGGATTCCCACTCCTCTTTTCTTGATGTACTGGAAAATATTAGGGTTCAACCAAACACCCTAATAATGGGCGATTTCAACTACCCCACCATTAACTGGGAAAACTACTCCTGTACCAACTCCTTCGCTCAACGCTTTCTGGAATTCATAAACTCTAATGCCCTGGATCAACTTATCCACACCCCCACCAGGGGCAACAATATCCTAGATCTAGTCATTACCAACATGAGTGACCGGTGTTCCACACCTGAAGTCAACTCCTCAATGGTCCGATCTGACCATAAGCTAATTAACCTAGATATCCACATCCTGCCCTCACCCCCGATTAAGAAAACCATGGTAAAAAATTTCTCCAAAGACAACTATATGCTTCTTAAGACAGAAGTGGTGAACTTCATGACACCCATGCAGATGGACAATACAGTTAGGACTACTGAATCCTACACAATTGCACATTATAAGCACTTACATGAGTGCATGGATCGTGCTATCCCAAACAGAACCAAGACGATATCCTCCAAAATAAGGAAGCCAATCTGGTGGTCCCCTGCCATAAACAAACTGTACAACAGAAGGAAGAAACTGTTGCAAAAGAGAGTAAAATCCCATGAGTGGAGGAGCTCCCTGGTCAGCCTCATAAAGAAGCTGCGATCCCTGATAAAATTCTCCAAAGCTAGTTACGAAAACAAAATCGCCACTGACTCTAAAGACAACCACAAAGCATTCTATAGCTATGTCAAGAATCTCAATGGCAACCCTCAGATCTGCTCTGAGTTACAGCACAATGGCACTAAATATACAGACCCAACTGATATTGCCAACATCCTGGCAGATAGGTTCAGTGCTAACTTTACCCCCCTCTCACCCTGTAAAGAGCCCATCTCCATAGCAGAAAAATGCAAAGTTCCTATAATCACGGCTGCACAGGTAAAAAACACACTCTCCAAAGCCAAGAACACAGCATCCATGGAACCAGACAACATCCCAGGCTGCGTTCTACACAAACTACAGAACAAACTGGCTCCCCACCTAAGTACCATGTTCAATCATAGCCTCACCTCAGGCTTTGTGCCTGCTGAATGGCGCACAGCGACGGTTATCCCACTCCACAAGGGGGGAGCCACCACGGACCCTGGGAACTACCGCCTCATTAGCCTGACGAGCCTGGTCTGCAAGGCCATGGAACGTATCATCATGGAACTTATAAACAAAGACATTGGTAATCTCCAAACTCTGGACCCCACCCAGTTCGGGTTTGTAAAAGGCAGATCATGTCTCCTAAACCTGACAGACTTCTTTGAAGCAGTCACCAAAGCCATTGACAAGGGTAAGGTGGTTCACACAGCCTACCTAGATCTTGCCAAGGCTTTCGACCCCATCCCCCAACTCTAGAATTATAGATAAACTCACTAAACTAGGTATAAATCCCTATGTCACAAGATGGGTTGCCAACTGGCTCACTGACAGAACCCACACTGTAAAAGTAGCAGACTCCAAATCTGACTTCAGACCACTGACAAGTGGAGTACCACAGTGTTCAGTCCTGGGTCCTCTCCTGTTTGGTATCTACTTATCTGAAGTACAGGCTAACACAGAAGTCCTTTGGCCAACAAAGTTTGCAGATGACTGCAAACTAGGAGCCATAATCGAAACTCCTAACGATGTGGACATCCTACTAAAGGGCCTCACTGAGACAGATGCCTGGTGTCAAAGCCATGGCCTCAAGCTCAATGCCAAAAAGTGCATTGTCATCCCCTTTGGTAAAAGCTCTGTACCCATGAACTACAACATAGGTGGTAGTATACTTAACACCGAAAGTGTGATAAGAGACCTTGGGACACAGGTGGACAGTAGTATCTCCTTTGAAAATCACATCGCCACAGTAGTCAGGAAATGCTTCTACGTGGCACACCTCATCAAAAAAGGTTTCTCATACAGAAAAAAAGAGGTCATTGTTCCCCTCTACTCATCACTCATTAGACCCATTATAGAGTACAACGCCCCTTTTGGTATGTACCTTACAAAACATCTACAACAACTGGAAAGGCCGTAGAAACACCTCACAAAGAGAATTAACGGCCTCAAACAGATGCCCTACACAGACCGTCTCAAAAAACTCCAGCTTTACTCCGTCGCATATCACCTACTCGGAGGTAATCTCTGCCTAACATACAAAGCTACGTCAAACCTAGAGCTGTTGGACATGCTCCACTTAAAGAAATCCCAATCCCTCCGAGCTACACACTCTAGGGTCCTAAACCTTGTCACCACAATAAACAACATGCCGGAGGGATATATTCCTGTTCCAGAGACCTCCCTTACTCTGGAATAAACTACCTATCTATATCAAACAAAGCTCCTCATTAGCACTCTTCAAGAAAAATCTTGATGATTGGATGGGAAACAGGAAATTCACCCTGGGGATCACCTCTGTGGCTCTGCTCGACAGTTCCACAGGAAAATAATTTACTTGGGTGGCAAAAGCAAGGGTACCTTTTTGGCTGGGCTTGTATAGGCCCCAGGGCCAATAGCCTAGTACCTATCTATGAACCTATAATTATTGCCTCCCACCTGCCACCAGGAAATAATCTACCTACCACTTAAAATCTCCTATCCTGGGCATCCTCTACTTTCAACCAAGAAACTATAGTGCTAGGCAATTTTAGTTTGGACCGGCTTTCCTACTCATCTGGCAAGCCCTTCAATTTTATCAATCTATTCAGTTTCACCCAAACTATAAGCTTCCCCATTAGAATTGATAAACTCACTAAGAAAGAATCTATTCTAGACTGGAAACTAACCAATAAGCCCAACTTTGCCCACCAGCCTGGGTGCCTCCCCGATTCTCTCAGTGATCACTACTCTAACCTTCCTACTAAGGAAATGCATTCACTCCCCCTGTAATGTCATTTTCAAACACATACGCAACAAAAGAAAATTTCCCCCGACCATCTTAAATTCCCTACTTCAAAACTGCAACTGGTCACCTCTAAAATTGCTTCATGTAGACCAAGCTGTACAATATTTTAATGATACCTTCCTCAACATCCTTAACTTCGCTCCAACAAAAAAAGACATGCTCCAACAAAAAAAGACATGCTCCAAAGCCAAAAACCTGCCTTGGATAACCAAAGATGCTAAATCTCTCACTAAACAAAGGAAGAGAGCCTAGACTGCTTATCAAACCTCCAAAACCTCAGAAAACCTCACCTCTGGCAAACAACTAAGAATCCTAACTAAGAAGCAAATATTAACGGACAAAAAAAAATCTTATTTTCTAGCCTGTCAGCAAAAACTCGTGAATAAACCATAAATATTTTGGCAAAACATGAACTACCTCCTCAACCCTGGCAAAACGTCTACCCCTGCACTATCTACAAGTAGCACTGAATTCTTAGCATCCCAGTTTAACTCTTCATCACAAGTATCACCTCACTTTTAAACAACAAATCGAACCAACTCCTTACAGTGCCTACCTGCACTAACTCTGAAGCCAACTACTTCTCTTTTATACCCATACAAACCTCTTATATCAAAATACTCCTATAAAAACTAAAGCATACCTGTCTAGCAGCTGACCAACTCCCTAATGACTTCTTAAAAAATACTGCAAGCTCCATCACCTATCCCGTATCTATCCTAATCAATCGATTCATCGCAGAATATGTCCCCATACTATGGAAAATATCCCACATCATCCCTCTCCACAAGGGAGACCCATCTAAAGGCCTCTCTATTGGCCCATTGCCATTGTCTCACCAGTAGCCAAAATCTTAGAGAAATGTATCCATAAGCAGTTCCTAGACCACCTCACTATAAATAACCTCTAATCTAGTTCACAGCACGACTTTCGTCCAAAACACAGTACTTCCACAGTCCTCATATGTTTCACTAACTACATCAATCTCCTCATAAACAATGGGCAACTAGTCTCTACTATATTCCTTGACATGTCCAAAGTTTTTGATATGGTATCCCACCAGCTACTACTCAACACTGTAGCCTCCATCTACCTCAACTCTACAGCTCTGAACTGGTTATTTAGCTACCTTACTAATTGACAACAGGCAGCTAAATGGGATAATAAACTCTCCACATTTCTCCCAGTCTCCACTGGGGTCCTCAGGCTTCCATCCTAGGCCCTTTCCTTTTTATTATATTCACAAATAGTCTAAACACTTCCACAAAATCTGCTTCTATTGTTCAATATGCTGATGACAATACTCTTATTTGCTCTGCTCACACACCCCAAGAACTCCAAGGTAAACTGCAAAAGTCATTTCTTGATATTGAAAATTGCCTAAATAAACTTCAACTCATCCTAAACCCAAACAAAACAAAATTAATGATCTTCTCCAACAGGAAATCCAAGGCAAAACCAGCTCCTCTCTCCATCTACTCTACTAATGGCACTATAATAGAACCAGTTAACCAAACAAAACTACTTGGTGTCACAACAGACAACTTAACTTTTGATAAACACAAATCACTCACAGTTAAGAAAGATCACATCAAACTTGGTGTACTACATAAGGCCAAACCTTACCTTACTCAAAATGTCAGACTAGCCACAGCCAGATCACACCTCCTATCTACTCTCCTCTACTGTTCTCAACTTTTCACTAACCTGCACATGTCTGATTTCCATACTTGACTCCTGCTGTAACAAAATAACAAAATTTGCTGCTAATATACCCAACAGGACCCATCATTGCCTTGCTCTTTAAAAACTACACTGGCTTGAATTTCCCAATCTGTTATCGCTCAATCAGCTCACCAATGCTCACTTCGCTATCCATAAACCTGAAAACTGCCCTGCACTCTCCAACCTAGTGCAACTACATACCAACCCCAGGAATTGCTTTGGTGACTCTCTCTTCTTTTTCAAAGTAGCCAAACAGTGGAACCTATAACCCCAGAATATCCTAAAAAACACTGACAGCCATAGCTTCAAACAACTCCTAAATAAATACCTTTATTTTATTAACTCCTAAAGGAATACATTAACTCAACAATGGCCATGCTCCTGTAATACTCCTGTTTCTCATGCCATTAATTGTTTCTTTTCTGCTACCTTCTTATTGTCTTACTTCTACCAAATGAAAATACCACAATGATTTATTTTAGTTATGTACAAAATGAGTTTCATATTACTGTCTGTAGTAAAGCTTAGTAAATGTTTCTGTTTTACATTCCCTTTTTGTAAAGTGTGAGTGTTGACAACTGTTAAACTTTTTTGTATATTGTTTATAAATCTTTTAAAAAAAAATTTGTAATTTTTTTTGTACTATTATTATGGAGCTTTTCTCCCCGGGTCTCCACTGAAAACGGGCTACTTGCCCAGCCAGACTCTACTCAGTTAACAAATGTAAAACAAAATAAATAAATAAAATCCTATCACTCAAAGTGTCAGCTGATGAGTGAATGTGAATGAGAGACCCCCTTGTCTTGCATTGTGCGAGAAGATTCATCCAGTGAGGTTAATTGTGATAATTGTCCCTGGCCAGGTGAAAGAGAACGGAGAATCAGTGTTGTCTGGGACAAAAGGGAGTAACCAGCAAGATTCTTGGAGAGCCCTTCCTGATCTTGTGAAGGAGTATAGGAACAGTAGGGTAAGCCTACAGCAAAATCCCCTTACAAGAAAAAGGCATGGTGATCACCTTCCAAATCAGAGGACTTGGGACTCTGGAACAGAAGTGAGGAAACTGCCTATACGTTTAATTTCTTCTGTTAACTGCAATGACTGACCTTTTGTTAAGAACTGCCAGTATGACGTTTTGGGTATTGTTTTATATGCTATTAACTCTGTATATAGATTTGAAATGTAATTTTTCTTTTCACAACTATTATATATAAATTCATACAGAAAACTTATTAGATTTGGAATATCTTTAAATGAAGAATTATTAATTAATCTGCATAAATCTTGAGTGTACATTAGAATGCTTTGTAAGGTTAACCAGTCCTGTGTTGGAATATTGTAAGCAAGCAGTTTTTATATATATATATATATATATATATATATATATATATATACACGCTTTCCTTGGATGGTACTCCTCTGAGAAAGGCTGCTGAAGTGGCTGCTGCCCTGGTAGAATGTGGCCTAATATTCTTAGGCACTGACTTGCCATGCTGTGCGTAGCAGAAACTAATACAGTGTTGTACCCATTTTGAAATAGTCTGCTTTGAGATAGCCTTTCCTTGTGATCCTGCAGCATATGCTACAAACAGTTGCTCAGTTTTTCTGAAAGCTTTTGTTTTGTCCAAGTAGAAGCGCAGCTGCCTGTGTATGTCAAGAGAGTGCAGGAGTCTCTCTCCTTTATTCTGGGGATTTGGATAAAATGTTGGCAAATGAATGGTTTGGTTAAGAGCCACAATGGATACTACCTTTGGCATAAATGTTGGGTTTGAACTCAGAGAAACCCTATCCGGATGAAAAATGATAAAAGGTTCCACTGTCATTAATGCCTGTAACTCTTGAGACTCTTCTTGCTGACGTTATTGCTAGGAGCAGAGCAGTTTTTCATGATAAAAATTTTATATCAGCTGTATTGGCTGGCTCAAAAGGAGGCAGTGGGAGTTTTTCTAAGACAAACTTGAGGTCCCATGTAGGTATCGGTGCTCTCCTTGGGGGTCTAATGTTCTTTGTCTCTCTGAGGTACTGTCTTAGTAGTGGATGCAAGAAAATAGGAGGTTCCGTATTGTAATGAGCTGAAATGGCAGAGGTATGGATCTTAATTGATGAGAAGGATAGGTCTTTGTCCAGCATCTCAGTTAAGTATTGTAAAATCTGAGGAATATTTAGAACAAGTGGTTCAAGTCCTTGTGCCTGGTTCCAAGCACAGAATCTCTTCCATTTTTTTGCATAAGATTTCCTGGTGCTTGGCCTCCTGGCTTCCAAAATAACATCCATAACAGCTTTAGAGAGGTGTGTTCTGAGTGGCTATATTATCTGCCATGCAGCCAGATTTAAGGTTCCGAGTTGGCTGTGCGGAATCTGGTCGTTTTGTTGAGTCAGAAGGTGAGGAATATGAGGTAAAGTCCAGGCTGGGCCTTGAGACAAGCTCTTTAGGATTGGGTACCAGTGCTGGCGTGGCCAGTCTGGGGCAATCAGAATCATTTTTGGCTTCTCTTGTCTGACTTTTAGGAGTACCTTGGGAAGGAGAGGCAGTGGTGGAAAGGCATAAACTGTTAGGGTTTTCCAGCTGAATGATAGAGCATCCACTTTCCATGCTTGTGAGTGATAAGTCCTTGTGCAGAATCTCTGTAGTTGGCAGCTGTGAGGGGAGGCAAAAAGATCCATGTCTGGGCAGCCCCATTTCCTTGTTATCATGCTGAAGACCTGTGGATTTAGTTTCCACTCATGAGGGTCTATGAGGTTTCTGCTTAGTTCATCTGCCAGAGTATTTTTCTTTCCTGGCAGGAATTGTGCCTGCAGATGTACTTGATAGATCAGTGATGTGTTCCACAAAGTCATGGCTTGCCTGCAGAGGGGGTAGGAATGTGTGCCCCCTTGCTTGTTTATGTACCACATAACTGTAGTATTGTCCGTCTTTAGTAATAGTTGTCCTGGATGTTGTAGATCCTTGAAGGCTGTCAGGGCATTCTGTACAGCTAGCATCTCTTTTTGATTGATGTGAAGATGAATTTGGTCCGCGGCCCACGTGCCCTGAATACATTTTCCTGCCATGTGTGCCCCCCAGGCATAATCAGATGCATCTGTTGTTAGTGTCTGCCTGGCTGTGGGTAAAGTGAAAGGCTGTCCCTTGTTGTGGTGACAGGCCAGTGCCCACCATCGATACTCCTGTTGCAGGCAGGGAATAAGAGTTGTTACTGTTTCCAGGCTGTGGCAATGTTGAGTCCAAACACTTTTTAGATACCATTGTAGCTTCCTCATATGCAGTCTTGCATATGGAATTAGCAGGAAGCAGGATGCCATGAATGCCAAAGCCTGCAGAATTTTTCTTGCAGGTAACTGGGTCTTTGTTGCCATCGTTTGAAAGTAATGAGTCAGTTGCCTTTGCTTGTCTGGTGTGAGATAAGCCATCTGGGCAGTTGTATTTAAGCTTGCACCCAGGAATATTATCTCTTGAGAGGGCACTAGTTTTGATTTATTTTCGTTTACTGTGTACCCTAGGCAAATTAGTAATCTTTTTACAAATGACAGATGCTTTAATAGAATGTCCTTGCTCTCTGCTTGAATAAGGCAGTCATCCAAGTAGGGATATATTTAAATTCCTTTTTGTCTGCAAAATGCAATTACTGGTGCCAGGCATTTTGTGAAGACCCTGGGCGCAGTAGATAAGCCAAAGGACAGTGCAGAGAATTGGTAATGCATTGAGCCAGCTATGAATCTGAGGTATCTTCTGCAAGATTGTCTGATTGGGACATGCAGGTATGCCTTTGAGGTACTAGCCAAGCCTTCTTGCCCAGCATGGGTAGAAGTTCTTGCAGTGTCAACATTTTGAATTTTGGAACATCCAGGAAAGTATTTAGAATTGACAGGTCCAGTATTGGTCTCCAGGCTTTGTCCTTTCTGGGTACCAAAAAGAGTCTTGAGTAAAATTCTTGCCCCTGTTCTTGCTGAGGTACTTTTTGAATAGCTCTCATGTCCATGAAAGCATGAATTTGTTTTTGTGCCACTGCCCATTGATTTTGTGGCAGGTCTGGCATACCTTTTGACCTTGGTAGGGTGTGAAAGTGAAACCTGTAACCCTGAGAAACAATATTCAGTACCCATTTGTCCTGGGTGATAATGTGCCAAATTTTTGAGAAAAATGCTAGTTTTCCCCCTAAGGGGGCTGCCAAAAGGTAAGTGCTTGGTATTTGTAGAGGGAAGTCATTGGGACTGTTTCCTATAAGGTTGTGATTTGCCTTCTCCACCTTTGGGGGCTGAAGCACCCCATTGCTTAGGTCTGTATGAGCCTTGGGGCTGAGATCTGCCTCTTGGGCATCTGTATCTGCCTCTTTGTGGCCTGTCCGACACTGGAAAGGACCAATTTTTAGAAGGCCAGTTCCTGCTAAATCTAGGTGGCTGAACCTGTAAGAAATCCTTTACTGTCTGCATTGATTTTGCTTTATCCTCCATTTTCTTTAACACCTCTTCTGCCTTAACACCAAAGTATCATGCTGTAATGGAGCATCCAATAATTTTGCTATAACATGATGAGGTAAACTTTGTTCTTTTACCCAAGCATGCCTTCGAATGACAGAACCTGTAACTGCGGCTCTGCAAGAAGCCTCTAATGAATCAAAACCACATTGCAAAGTATGCTTTCCCACCTGTTAGGCTGCATGCAATAAATCCTGCATTTCCTTATTGTCTGGGCATTCTGAGCTTGTAAGCATTTTCTGTTTTAGCAAAGACATTAGGTATTGTTGATATTTAAGCATGTGAAACTAGCAGTTTAAAGCCCTTACAGCTAAAACCAATAACTAGCAATGTCGTGGTCTGGGCCTATGTAAGGAAAACAGTAAGAGTGAAAATCTTTATGAGGTATTTGCTTCCCACAAGAAATACAATTGTTAACTTTTACTGACATCGGTCTGGAGCAAGAAAAAGTTTCCCCAACGGGGTACTTAGCTTTACTGAAGACTTCGGTTCTGAAATTCAGTTTCGAAAATCTCAGGAGTCGGTCGACCGGCACGGCAAGAAAGACTGGGGAAAATGGCGTTGGCTGCATCTTATACCCCTGGCGCACTGACGTCAGGGAAGAGGCGACAGCAACCGACGCTGGACCAGAACTTTGGAATTCAGGCTGAATGAGGGAAGTGTAATGACTGCAACACTAAAACACAAACATCTAGGTCTTCTAATTTAAACAGACCAGAAAATGCGCACACACAGAAAACTGTAAATAACTCTACGTGGTAAGAATTTTTAGGTCCTGTAAAATGGGCCTAGCCGAACAGAAAGTACCACCACGAGGACTAGGTCCTCGAACTTAAACGGGCCTAGCCCGGTGGGACAGAAACTGGGTCTTCTAATTTAAACAGACCAGAAACTGCATACACACAGAAAACTGTATATAACTCTATGTGGAACAATTAGAAGAAAAAACTAACGTACTAAGGGAGGAACTCCAACCCTTGGCAAATAACCAGCAGATCCCTGCCAAAAATACAATCTCAGATTAAGGAAACTAAGCTGCCAATAACGGTCTAGAAAGACAACAGAATAACACGAGCCCCTGTTAACTATCAGAGGAAAACCACCACAAACTACCGGATAAGGAAAAAAGCACAACTGCGCCTACAAGAACTCTAAACTGGCACACAGGATACCAAACTAACAAGTTTAAGCCAAGAATGCACCGAAAAGGGAAAACAACACTACTGTCTAAGATAATATCACCTTAGAACACCGTAATAACCGTAATACAAAATTTAAATAGAAGAATTTTAACACTTAGCCAGAGACAAGAGAAGCACAACCAAACTTGTCGACGAGGCAAATGAGATCTGGGGTTTGTACTGGTGCACTATGGGATACCTGCTTAGCCATGAGCAAACCAGGTCTTCAAGCTTATCAATCGGCCAAGTTGGAGCATAGGATCGGCTCCGAACCCATATGTAAAAATGAAAGCGAGATTGGACTACAAAACATCAGATGTCTGGGAAGATGCTGGACTTTGATCAGCCTCAGGAACCTTCTCGGACGCATGAGGCACAGCATGGGATTTCAGCATAACCTTCTTGGCCTTCTTCCTCGGCGGCTTTTCGGATGGGCCTACCCGCCCTTACATACTGAATGCAAGACGCTGGAGTCTCTAATTTTCTAAATACAATTTAAGTGCGGCAAGAAGGGTTTTCGGTACGAACGATTTGCAAATAGGGCAGGGCGTTTGGTTGTGGGCCTCGCCTATGCAAAAAATGCACTTCTCGTGTGCGTCCTTGTGAGGAATGTTTCTCACAAGCACACTTCCCCTTTCTAGCTGACATGTAAGACTTAACAATAATCAAAGGTAATGAAAAAAAACAACAGAGCACTTATCTGTATCGGCAGGAGAATGGTCGTCTGGTCTGGAGACTTTTAACAGTCGTCAGAAAACACGATCTGCTTTCGGAACTGGCAAACAGGAGTCCGGAGTTCACTGTGGCAGGAAAATTCTAAGGAGGGTGAATGCAGACATCACCTTTATACCGTACATCGGTTTATGGCCCTAACAAGCGACGTCATACGTAACCTCCTGAAGTAAAGACTTTGGGATACTGGCCGGAAGGCACCGCTGCAGGCAGCAACTCCCTACTGTTATGAATACTGCAACATGTGAATAATAGGACATCTTCGTCTTATCTCCCCATAAATATGGATATGGCTGAACCAATTCATGTGTGGGTTCATAATTTATGGCTTGCTTTGATCTTCATTCATTTTTTTTCCCCCACAAATACCTGAAACTAATTCAAAATGTTCCACAACACTAAGCTGTCTTTTTCTGGATTGATCAGGTACAAAACAATATCTGCAAATAAAGAAAATTCTTGATTACCATACCAAACCCAAATATAATGCAAATAAAGGAGAAAGAGGACATCCCTGCCTAGTTCCTCTGTTCAGCACAACTTATCAGAGAAGAACCTTCCTATGTGAACGTTTTCTCTCCAATCCTCCACATATCCTTCTAATTAAACTTCTTATTGTATCAGGGAATGCAAATATTTCCACTGCTCTACCTATGAACTCCCAGTTTACTCTATCAAATGCTTTCTCTGCGTTAAGGCCCACAAACAGCAGCAGTATTTTCTTACATTGTTCCCCTCTAGATCATCACTGTTCTATTAATGTTGTCAAATGTTGCCTCCCTGCCATAAAACCACAGTAAACCATATCTATCAATTTGGCAACACCTTTGCTATTTTTTTTTTACCTGGTATACAGATAAGCTATAAACACGGCTTAAAACTGAAACAGATCTATATGAAGTTGTGTCTAACAGGTCTTTACAGTCTTTAGATATTGCAGCCATCAAAGCGTTTTGCCAAGATGCTGGCACTTTCTCTCCTTTCAAAATATTGTTAAAGTCTTCCAGATCTTTATCACTTTCTTCCCTCCTAAGTGACAAAATTTCACAGGAATACCACCTGTTCCTGTAGACTTTCCTGCAGACTGATTATGCATCACTGTTTTTACCTTATCTCCTCCTATACTGTTAATTGTTGAGCCTCGCCTCATCTACCTCTAATCTTGGCATAATAAAGTCTTCAACAAATATTTCCATTTGTGCTCTTTCTTGATTTCCACATTTCCCTACTTTATACAAATTTTCATAAAATTTCAGAAAAATCTCTAATACCACTACAGGATATCGTTATTTTGCTTGGTATAGGCTTCCTCAGTTTGGTGACAACCCTTTCTGTTTCTGTTGCCCAAGTCAAGCTAAACCATTTTGTGTTTTGGAGTCATCAAAAATAGTTGCTTAATAGCAAGCTTTCTAAATTGACACATTATCCAGATACTCTCTTATTTTTGATTTAGCAATATGCATCTGCGCCTTTTCTTGTTCTGTGAGATCCTGACATACTTCAGCCTTTGGTCAGCTCCTCTAAATAATTTCTATTACTTCTTAACCATATCTCACTTATTTCTATCATATTTTTAAATTCCACTTTATTTTATCCTACTTATTAGCTACAATTTTTGAAGAAATTTCTATCTCCCCTAACAAATAACTTCCTCTATCCATTCCTTAAATTCCACTATTTTAACAGGTAGGTGCCTCATTTTTATTACCCAGCATTTTTATCCAAGTTATTACTGGCAAGTGACCTGAAATAGTTACCCGATGTGTGCTGAAGCCTTTAATTAAATGTACATTCATGTGAAATATAATTTCTAACTAGTCTAGCTCTGTTACTGCACCTTGTAGAAGAATATATACACTCCGTCCAAATTACTTTACTGAATACCAAATACTTTCATTCATTTCTTCAGAAATCTACCCTCTTTTGTTATATTTTCCCCTTCTAGGTCCCTGATACTTCCTCACCATTTCAAATCAAGTTTGATGTATCCACCTATAAGTAATATTCTCTGCTGAAAGCTGATTTCTACCAAAAATTTCTTAAGTTCCGTTTTAGATGTTTTTGGTAGAATATAAATACATGCCAGCAGCATAATCCCCTCTTCACTGAAAATCCCTTACTACCACAAATTTACAATTATTGTCTTTTTTTTGCCTCTTCTATCACTAATGGGGCCCCTCTAGCAATTAGTTTAATTACTCTCCTTTTTCTTTGTCCCTGATATTCTGCCAAGTATCCATCCTGGAATCCTTTCTTTGTCAAATTTACATTCTCATTTCTTTCCAAATGTGTCGCCTATGGCACTACTTTTCACTCTGCATTTCTTAATATAATTCAATACCATTTCCTTTACGTCTATACCTGTAAAGCCATTTATGTAGCAAGATAATATGGACAGTGCAGCCATCATGATGAAAAGTTATTGTTCCCACCTATTAAATACAACAGTTTTTTTCTGAATGCGTATGTCCAACTTTTGTGTTACATGCACAAACTGTTTGGCAGGCTGATATTTTATACAGTTGCTTCTTGTTATCTTCATTTGAACCTATGCCACATTTTTCAAGACTTTATATATAAAAAAACAAAACAACAACAAAAAAAACAAATAAATAAATACATTTTCAGAGCACCTCCATAACCTATCAACATAGAACAAACAAACAAAACTATGAACATCTTCAAAAAATGAAGCTTAACCTTCCAGACTGAAAAAAATACACAAATTCAAAAGCTGCACTCACAGGCATTACCCTACATAAAATTAAGGTTATTCATAAGAAAGAGCATGTTACACCCTGTTTTCTCACTTAGAATAATATGAGTCTGTTGTTTTCTCTTTTTACCTCTCACACGTGAAAAACAGCTTGTATATTTTCAGAAAAGATTAAGACCTAAGAAAAAGTGCGCTAGGTATCTTTACATATAACTAAATTATACACTGTTCTATTAAATGCATATGGCTGTGGTGAGACCAAAGGACAGTGCTCTGAACTGGTAATGACTGGCTCTCACCTTGAAGCTCAATAACTTCCTGGATTGTCTGTTCATTGTTTACATGATGGTATGCATCCTGGAGATTTACTAAGCACAATCAAGTTGTCCTTTTCCTAAAATGGAAGAATGGACTGAACCGAGACCATCCAGAACATTGTCTTCTGAACAAAGTTTTTCAGATTACTGAGATTCAGAATTAGTCTCCAGTCCCCTGTTTTCTTTGGCACTAAAAAGAATCTTGATTAAGTTCCAGATCCTTTCTGGTCTGGGGGGACCTCTTGGATGACTCTCTTGTTTAGCAGCTTTTGTAATTGAATGGTTGCTTGCTCCCTCTGACTGGGTGGAAGATTGGGGATTTTCCTGGAATTTAGAGGAAGAAGTAAAATGTAATGATCTATCCTCTGGATATGATCTGCTGCACCCAAATATCTTTTATTTCTAGCTAGGTTCTCTGGTGCAAGGACAAATGACCCCCGGCTGCCTCCACAAGGGGGCAATCGGGCTTCCTTTCAGGAGCACTGGAAAGGTTTGCCAAAAAGATTCTCTGGACCCTTGGTGTTGTGGGACTCCACTGCAGCTAGGGCAGTGTCTACCATTTGAACTTCCCTCTCTACCTTTGAGGGAGACCCCCCACATGTGTCCTGGAAGGATCCTTGGGATTTCTTGAACCACATCTTTCCACCACCTCGATGATTCCTTTAAAATGATTTTTGGGGGTGGAAAAATGTATGCCCAAGGCAGAAAAGGTCTTTCTATTCTTCTCACACCTGGACAACATATCTCTTACTTTGGCGCTAAAAACAAACAGAGGTGCTGTCAAAAGGAGCACTGACCAATGTAGACTTAAAAGGCTCTGAAAATTCATAGAAACCTGTCCAGGTGAGTCTCCTAATGGCTACGCTTTAACCCACTGCCCGTGAGGTTCCTTCTGCCACATTAAAAATAAGCCTCATGCATGAGTTAGAAATTGACTGTAGGGTCACCAGCTGAGAAGTGAAGGAATCTTTCACCTCTTTAGACCATTCATGTGAGGGTACCTGAAATTTCCTTAATCAGATCTCTCTGACGTCTAGTAAAATGTGCCAAACAGTTCAGGGACCTGAAGGCAAGGGTCGCTGAAGCTTTTTGAGTCTGTCCCATCACTCATGAGTCTTTGTCAGGGGGATGTGGACAGACGTATTTTCATCAGCAGGTTCCTTTCTAGTGGCCGCTGCACGACCATATCATCAACAAGACCACCTTTTGACCAAAGCCGTTTAAACTCTTGGGGGGGGGGGTCATAACCTTATCTAGCTTCCTGGGAATGGGCTCAATACAGTCAGCTTCCTTCCACACTCGTTGCTCATCAGTGGGCAGGATCAACTAGGCAGTAGATACGCTGGTGCCCAAAGCCTCCAGTAGCACAGATTCCTTCAACTAAGGGTTGTGGGACTTCCAGCCACCTCTCTGTTTCAGGATCTAAAGGATGTCTCCATATGAGACATCATAAGGAGTGACTGTGGGGGACCCTTCACCCTCATCAAAATCTGTGTCCCTGGTGACTGATTCAGGGGACTCTATATGCTTCCTCTTGCATGGCCTCCTCTTAGGGACCTCCTCAGTGGGATATTCCAGGGAGGTATCAGAAGAGGAGGGGATACCCTGTTGAAAAGCCTGGGTTTTTTGTATTAGCTGTCCCTGTAAAGCGAATAGCTGAAACTCAAGGTGTAGAGGTGGAACAGAAGTAGACATAACATAACATTTTTAAAAGCTACTTATCACCTACACTTGAGAGAGCAACAGACCACGTCTTTTCACTGGAAGCGGCAAATGAGATCTGAGGTAATGGGGTGATGCATTATGGGTAAGGGAGAAGCTCGATAGTTCAAGGTTGCCGCAAGCTTTTACAGTGGCCAAGTTGGATCCAAGGGCTCGGATCCAAACTCATCACTTGAGGACAGAATGAAAACTGACATCAGATTTAAGGTTACTCACACTAAAGCTCATATTACAGCCTGTGTCCCCACTTAAACTGACTGGTGTCTGTTCTTTTCTCTTTTCCCCTCCCAGATGTGAAAAACAGCTTGTATATTTTCAGAAATGATTAAGCCCCAAGAAAAAGTGCACTGGGTATCTTTACATAAAATGAAATTATACACTGTTCTATTAAATGCATTACACTATTAAGGCTGCTAGGGAACCTGTAATCACTTATTTACTTCCAATAATTTCAAACTATGTTTCACTGAACTACCTGACACTGTACCTTTAAACTCTGCACTTCTTTCAGCAACGAATGTGCAGAACTCTCAAGATTAATTGCTTTCACCTACAGACAGCTACTCTAAATGGAAACGGTCAACAATGATAAAAAAACAGCTATCAGCTCTGTAGATGCACGAAGTAAGCTTTATCAATTTCAGAACAAAATGTACAACTGCCTTCAGTTGCAGATTTGGACTCCCACTGAATATTTACTAAAGGAAACAAGCTAATATCACTGAATGTGTAGCACTCCTTGTTTGCTTTCATCATTACGCCTTATTTTTCAAGTTTACTTGCTTACAAATAACACTTGTTTATAGATTAAGCCCAAAACATTAATTAATATTGACATTCATCTCTACTAAAATAAAACATCTCAACTCTGCATAAAACATAATCAGTGCACTGTTACATCATACTCCCTACCCCAGCAGCCCAAGATCACAGCATATTCATAGGTTCATAGGTGTGTACTAGGAGCCTTTACAAACCCAGCCCACAGAAGTGCCCCGGCATCATGCCGCCATTAGCTCCCGGTGCCTCTATCAAGTAGAGACACTGGAGAGATCCTCAGGGTAAACTTTCTATTTCCCATCCACTCATCAAGATTTCTCTTGAAAAGTGCCAATGAGGTGCTCTGCTTGACATGTATGGGAAGTCTATTACAGAGCATGGGCAGTCTCTGGGATATGAACTTGTCCCTCCAGCATTTTCTGTTGATTGTGGTAATGAGGCTGAGGTCCCTGGAGCATGTGGTGTGGAGGGATTGGGATTTCTTTAGGTGTAACATTTCTAACAGGGCTGGGTCAGACATGGCTTTGCAAGTCGAGCAAAGATCGCCTCTTAATAAACGATATGCGACAGAGAAAAGCTGGAGTTTTTTCAGTCTGTCCATGTAGGGCATGTGTTTAAGGCCTAGGATCCTCTTTGTGAGGTACTTTTGTGGCCTTTCCAGCTGTTGCAGGTGTTTAGTGAGGTACATGCCAAATGGGGCATTACACTCGAAGATTAGTCTAATGAGTGAAGAGTCGAGAGAGATAATAAGCTCTTTTTTACTGGATGCAAAATCCTTGGTAATGAGATGTGCCAACCAGAAGGATTTTCTGACCACAGTAGCAATGTGGTGGTCAAAGGACTGTCCCCAGATCTCTTATAACGTCTTCAGTATTCAGTGGGCTACCATCACTGTGGCAATTAGTGGGAACTGAGTTTTTCCCTAAGGAAATGACTACGCATTTTTTTGGAATTAAGGCAATGGTTTTGACACCAGTCTTTGGTCTCAGTGAGGCCTTTCTGTAGGATGTCTGCATCACTTGGGGAGTTAATAATGGCTCCCAGCTTGCAATCGTCGGCGAACTCCATCAGCCAGAGTCCCTCCATGTTGCCCTGGACTTCTGAGAAGTAGATTCCAAGCAGGAGAGGACCCAGGACTGACCCCTTTGGGACTCCACTCGTGACTGGTCAGCAGTCTGACTTGGAGTCTGCTACTTTCACACTGTGGGTTCTAGCTGTGAGACAATATGCAACACACCTAGTGATATACAGGTTGATGCCTAGTTTGGGGAGTCTATCAATAATTCCTGAGTGGGGAATGGTATCAAAGGCCTTGGACAGATCGAAGTGCGCTGTATGAACTGCCTTGCCCTCATCCACAGCTCTGGTGACTGACTCAAAGAAGTCAACCAGGTTGAGCAGGCATGGTCTACCCTTCACAAAACCAAATTGCATGGGATTCAGAGTTTGGCGATTCCCTATATCCTTGTTAATTAGGTCCATGATGAAGTGCTTCATAGCCTTACATATCAGACTTGTCAGGCTAATGGGGCGATAATTCCCAAAGTCTGTAGTCGCTCCCTCTTTATGGAGAGGGATGACTGTAGCAGTGCACCATTCTGTAGGGACAAAGCCTGAGGTGAGGCTGTGACTGAACAGAGCACACAGGTGTGGTACCAGTTCACTTTGTAGTTCATGTAGAATACAGCCAGGGATATTGTCGGGTCCCATGGAAGCTGTATTCTTGGCCTTGGACAATCCAGCTTTAATCTGTGTTGCAGTAATGCTGAGTGCCTGGCATTCTTCCAGTATTGTGATTGGTCCTTTGGGGGTAGAGAGGGGTAAAGTTAGCACTGACTCTGTCAGCCAGTATGTTGGCAATATCTGTTGGCTCAGTATAGAAGGTACCATTCTGCAGTAACTCAGAGCAAATCTGGGTATTGCCGTAGAGATTTTTGATATAACTGTAGAAGGCTTTGTTATTGTTTTTAGTGTCTGCCACAGTTCTGCCTTCATAGCTAACATTAGAGGTTTTGATGACAGATCTCAACTCTTTGTTGAGGCTAGTAAGGGAGTTTTGCCCAGTCTTGGGACTTCACCTTTTCCTGCAAGTTTCTTCTTTCCGTTGTAGAGTTTGTTAATGGCAGGGGACCACCAAATTGGCTTCCTTTTTTTGGAGGAGAGCATCTTGGTTCTGTTGGGTATGGCTAGTTCCATGCATGTATGTATGTGTTCGTACAGTGCATTGGTGTATGATTCAGCAGTCATACACCTATTTTCCATTTGCATGTGTGCCGTGAAGTTAGCCACCTCTGTTTCAAGAGCCCAAAGTCAGCTTGGGAGAAGTTTTTCATGGTGGTTACTCTTTGCTGGTGGTGTGGGTGAGATGTGAATTTCCATGGTAATTAGTGTGTGGTCAGATCTAACTAGGGAGGAATTGGCTATTGGTGTAGAGCAACGGTTGCCCATGTTAGTAATAACCAGGTCAAGGATGTTGCTTCCTCTAGTGGGGGTTAGAATGAGCTGGCCCAGTGCACTGGAATTAATGAATTCCAAGAAGTGTTGGGCAAGTGTATTGGTGCATGAATAGTTTCCCCAGTTGATGGAGGGGTAGTTGAAGTCACCCAGTATGAGTGTGAGTGTGTTGGGTTGGACCCTAACAGTTTCTAGGGTGCTTAGGAATGTGGAGTGAGTGTCTTAGGATATGGTTGGAGACCTACAGTAGGCTACGACCTGAATCGCTATCTTACCCACTGTTAGCTGGACCTGAAGTATCTCTGATGCGTTATGCTGGGCTACTAGTCTGGAGGTCTGCATATCCTTTACGAATATGGAGACATCACCACCTTTGGAGCTTTAGTCCATGTTTTGGGGCTGAAAGGTATGGAATGAGTTATAGCCTGGTAGCGCAGGGGTGCTTTCTGCTGCTTTAAACCAAGTCTCCGTTACAGCACAAATGTTGATGTTCTCCATTTTGAGGAATGCTTCGAGCGAGTGCATCTTGAGATTTAGACTTCTAGTGTTCAGCAACATGACCCTCAGATTGCATTTATTTATATCTGTTATAGTGGTAATTTGGTCTTTGGAACACCACCTAAAAAAGGCACTATAGGGGTGGCAAGAGTCTTAGCCAGTATCCGGAAACCTAGGGCTGACAGATGCAGGCCATCTCTGGCAAAGCATCGAGGTCTGTCAATCATGTCATCCCAAGCAGAAAGATACTGGATCCCCTTAGAATGACATCAGAAACTTAGCCAATAGCTGAAGTCAATCATCATCTGCTTGTACAGCTATATCATTCTGGGCGATGGTAGGATGCTGCTCAGGGCTAGGGTCATAACTACCTGGGCCACATAATCCAAGAGCTCCTCCATGTCTCTTTTCATGTAGTCTAGGGAGGTGCGCCTCAGGTCATTCACACCCACATGGACAATGACAGAGTCATACTTGGACTTGCTGTAGAGTGACCTGAGTGCATGTGTTGTGTGTCGGATCCTGGCACCCGACAGACAGCTGACTGTTACCTTCTCATTATTCAATCCAGTGAGTGGGACATCCGTGTGCCTCACACTATCGAGCCACCTACGATTAGTGTACTGTGCAAGCTGTTTTGCCTTAGAGGCTTGGGTTGAGGGGCACACTGTGTAGGTGAGCTATGTGTCTTGTGAATTGTGCTGTGTTGTGGTGGTCAAGTGCATTTCCTGATTTTGAGGTCTCTGCTGTTTGGGTAGATTTCTATTGAAAGCCTCCACTAGGGTGGGTGTGTGGTTTGTATTTTTATGTGAGAGCTGTGATGGTGGGTGTTCTGGAGGGCTGTGTCTTCCATGCAGGTGTTGACCTTCTCCTCCTGACCAGCTATTTCGGTCTTGGCTGGAGAGTATGTCTTCCAGTTTGGATATTCAAGTGAATCTATCACTAGTCCGAGTGTTGGGAGGTAAGAGGAGAGGGTTGTCTGTGTACATGAGGCAGCTGCTACACTGCCTCAGAATGCCCAAGTTCATCAGATTAATAGGAGAAAGCACGGGGAACTGACCTTTAGATATGCCAGGAGGGATGGTCATTATTAAGTACTGGAGCTGTTTCCTTATAAAATGTTCAGTGCTATTAGCACTTGTGTGCTACAATAATTGTTACAAGAAGCCAGATGAACTGCTAGGCGAATAAACTAGTTAAATGCAAGAGAGAATAGAACTAGCAAGACTTACGGGAAAAACTGAACAGCAGACGTTCTGGCACCGGTAATATTTTGCCCTAGCTGCTGCACAGTGCACAACCACATGGGCTTTTAAAGCAGAAAGTTGAAAGGGAGCTAGAAACCACTCTTCTTGTGGTAGATAGGCTACCTCGTGCTTACCACTCCCACTGATAAGCTAAGAGGCTTCCCTCTAACACTGAAAGGTCTGGGGAACTCAAACTACAACACAGTCCTGAATACAGCAAATCTGTATCTGGACTATTCTAGTAACAGGAAAGGCAGGAAGAAGAGCTAGAACCTTTTTTTTTAAATATAACAGTAGCAAATGAGCAAACTGATTTAAACAAAATAACCAATTAACCAATAAAAAAAGCACAAAACTGAGCTCTGCTCCAGCAGTCTTCAATCAGACAAGTTCTAGCTGCACACTCCTGCCACAAGGGTGCAGGGGAACCTTCTTCAAAAAAGATGGCCTGGATTAAATGTGCAGCAAACAAGATGCACCAATTTCAGAAAAAAAAAACAGTTCAAATAAGTAGGTACAATAAGCCTTTAACCAGAAATTCCCAGCTCAGAAGGGCAGAATCTACCCTCTCCTCCCACAAGAGTGCAAACCATAAACCTTCTTAATGTAAAATAATTGGCCTGAAGCCCAAGTGCTTAAACCAGAACTAAGACACTTTTAGAATAACCGACACTAAGCCTTCAATCAGCCACTCCCAACTTAGAAGGATGCAAGCTACCTGTCCTGCCACAAGAGTGCAGACCACAAACCTTCTTAATGTAAAACAACTGGTCTGAATCCCAAGTGTTTAAACCAAAAGGCTTAGAATAACAGTTACAATTTAATCAGGCTACTAACAAGCAGTAATAAATGCAGCAGAATAAATGCAATTGAGTACTTTTAAAAACAAGCAGCAAAAGCAAAATAAAGTAGGCAGAAACACAAATACAATAAAAGCAGATGAATAAAGTGCAATTTTTTTTGGTTAAGTGGGACTGGATGAAACACAATAATTTAAGGTTGCTAAACTAAGGGGGTGGGCCTTCCCAAATGATCTCTTTCTACTCAGTAGAATAAGCTGATGAGATGGGACTGGGAGGAGTGTCCAAAATTAGATTTATAGTAAGGGTGGGCAACTCAAAAGCTACCAAATTTAAGAACACAACAAGGACCATGTGGGTGGGTGGGGAACTCATAAAACTCCAACAGAACAGAGAACTTAAAAAAAAAAAAAAAAATGTAGTACTAGAATAAGATACAAAATAGAAGTGATCAAACCTTAAATAAACAGCTTCAAATTAAAATTAAATGCAAAGATGAGTGATACTCAGAGCAATGCAGACCACACAAAACTCAGTTAAACTTGCCCTTTTTCAGTCTTTCTCATTACATTTTAAAGCCTATATTTCTTACAACCAAATTAAAGTACTTGCTTACTTTAATATCTTTAATACATACAATCACCGAAGATTCCTTCACATTTAAAATATCCCTGACTACATGCTACAGAAAACAGCTTTACTATATAACATGCAGTTTACACCATGAAATGTAAACAAATACTATTATGAAAACAAGTTTACATTACAGTTATGTTGTTTCCTTTACTGTCCTCAAAAACACTGAAATAAAGTGGAGTATATGCTTTACAGTTCAACCACAAGTTCAGCAAACTAAAAAAAAAAATCTAATCTTTCTCAGCCACTTTTTCTTGCAAATGTGATTGATGCCTTGTAATCTCACATTTATTCATGAATTTCAGTGTTGCTAGTCTTCTTCCTGTTCATCTCCATCTCCCTCTCGTTCAAATCCAAGGTACTTTTGATTCTTCCAATCAACTCCCTTTTTTTTTTGTCTCTCAAGCATTTCCTTCCAAACACTGGAAATGGTTTCACTAGCAAAGTCTTTTATAAACTTTACTCTCAAATTTATGATCAGCAGAGCCTCCTTTGGTTGGATCAATGTTTTTATATCTTACTTATTCTGTTCTGTATTAAAAACATGTATCCGAACCTCCAGGAAACAGTATTATAAAGACAGCTGGATAAAGCAAGCTTGAATCTCACACCTGCTTCTCAACATTTCCTGACTGCTGGGATAAAGGTGCCTCGCTTCTGCCTGGTTTACAGTAAATAATCCTTTCCCACAAACATTCTGTTGTCTCCAATTTTTAGTACTTCTCCCTTCTGCTGGTATGACTGCATCTTTACTAATACAGGTCATGGTTGCCTTTTCATGGCCAGGTTTGTATCATACCCCAAATGTGCCCTTTAAATTAACAAATATTGCTGTGGAATATCACTCCAGTTGCTTATCTGTGCTTTCGTTGAATTAATATTGTCTGATCCTTGTAGTTTCTCTGATACAGCAGAAAAACAGAAGTTATATACTCACCATAATGTTCCATCCGTGTTGTCGATCTTCATTTATCCTTGATGTCTGGGTTCGGTTCTGTAATCAGAACCAACTTGGCCATTCAGCAGCCTGCTCTGACCAAAAACTCTCTCGTGTTTTATCCCTACCCAGAATGCTTCTCTCAATTTCACCTCAGATCCAGTTTGCGGACTGACAGAATAATTTATCCTGGGATTACTTTTATAAAGGCCATATCTAGGATGGTTAAAAATAAGGGGTCTATATCAGTTTGCTGAAAAACCTTTCCAGCGAATGCAACTTCGTCGACCTGTATTCAGAAAAATTCACTTCTGCGATTCAATGAATACTTAAAAGGGTAAAAAAATACTTAGTCCCACAGCCCAATGGACCCAAATCTAGCTAAACCAAACCCACGCATGTGGGGGGAGGGGGCTGCACTTTGTGCCTTTTTCTTTTTTTATCAGACATACATACAGGACAGAAAACAAACACTACTCAAGAAAAATTGGAAGACAGAGAGAAAAACTACAGTAAAGTGCTACCAACAATGGTAGGCCCAGAATACCCAAAGATACAAAACAATCCCACAGTAAAAGTAATGAGAAGTGTGTTAGACGGCAAGAGTTTTACAGTGAAGTGCTACAAGCATTGGTAGACGAAGAATACCAACACTAAAGGTATTACGTTTTTTTTTTTTTTTTTAAAGCTGTAAATTCAAAGAAAGTCTACCAACTATGGCAGCAAAGATTACACCGAAGTGTAAGAACAGAAAGGAGAGGAGTGAAAAAGGAAAATATAAGGTAGAAACTTGCTATGGTAATATAGAAAAACAGAGAGAAAAAAAGGTACTATAATTGATAAATAAGAGAGAAATTTTAAAGTATAAATGCACTTAGCTCGAGAGCTTTGGCGATGCGTCTGACACTGGACATGGCAAACGAGATCTAAAATAAAATGGAGAGGAGCATTCTGGGTAGGGATAAAGCTCAAGAGTTTTTGGTCCTCACAGGCTTTATTACAGCTGAGTCGGTTCCGATTTCAGAACCGAACCCACACGTCAACGAATAAATGAAGATCCCCATCATCAGATTCCAAGGTTTTTTTTTCTGCGCACACTATCTTTTAATGCTAATAATTTTTTTCTGAAAGCAGTATTCTTGTGAAGTCTTATACTCAACTAGTATTTTCTTCATTTCAATCTCTAATTTCTGCAGTTTTATCAGTTTATCTGAATAGCTAAAGTTTCTTCTATTTTTTTCCAGCCTTTTGTTACCTGAGTTGATATATTCCTTCAATATTTCATGTTAATAATCTCTGCATACATTTGATTTATTTTTTTCTCTAAATTACTGAACGTCACTTCTTGCAACAAAATTGAAACGTAAACTGCTTTTTGCTGAAGAACAGCTGAAGGATTATTCCCATTCAGTGCTTTCGGCAACTTTATGCACTGATTTTCTTTCAGGTTTTCCAAATTTCTTCTTTGCTGGCATCCAGACAATGCAGCACTTGCTAACCAGTAACTGAATTTTACTCAAGCTGGCAGAATTACTAGATCTTATTTCTCAGTTTCTTTTTCTGCAATGCGAGAGCTGAAATTAAATTGATGATCAGTGTGCAGCCATCTTGGAAGACCAACCCCTCCATAAGTTTGAACACTATTTGTACTTGCGTCACTACTTCTTTGTACACAGTCTGCAATAATTCTACCACTGCTTGTGACTTTTAACTTTTGCACGACTGCCCAAATCAATGCAAGATTGCTCAAATCAGTTTCTTTGGGAGACGGTCATACACATTTTTCACATCTTGGAATGCTTAGCTGGAATCTTGGTTCACCTCCAGTTTATTCTTCACTACCAGTCTTGCTGCAAACACAGAGCTGGTTGTACTACATCCTGATCTAAATCAAAACTGCTTATTTCCATCTTACTTTTTAGTACTTCGCAAATTCATGTATCAGTCATGGTCTCCAGCATTTTCATGCAGTGTGGCTGGAATAAGATACCTCAGTACTGTCCAAAGTTGCAAATATCCTCCTGATGTTGAACACAGGCAATGAAATATTTATTCTCCAGTCATTTGGGATACACCACTCTGTACACACCATGAGAAGGGTCCTCAGGAGCCATTTTTCCCACTAAGGCACCCAACATGTTTTTCTCTTTCACAACAGGATCTCACTCAACTCCTCTACATATACCCAATCAGTCCAATACTTCATCAGGGGAGGAAGCCAGCCATTCTTGGGGTAGATGAGAGCCTTATGGCCCCATTGCTCCAACCTGGGAAGCCCTGACAGCTCATCCATTCCTTCAGTGTCAAGTACTGAATGTTGGGGAGCAGACTAGTTTTCTGTTCCTGCACTGTAGTCTACCCTCCTTAGGTGGCTCACTGAGCTCTGATGCATGCTACCACCTAGAGGAGTGCACCTCTGTATGGCGAGTCCCCTATTCTATACATCTGCTGAACTGCAGTTTGTGCTCCCTAAGCCCAAAGCTCCATTGGTGCTGCAGGACCTACTAATCTACTAGTAGAGAACCAGAGCTACTTCCCTCTCCACAGGATAGGCGAGTTGACAACAGCTGCTCACTCCCACACTTCCTAGACTGTGCATGCAGCAGTGCAACTTCTGTGGAGTTTTTTTTTTAAATTTAGAAGCTTCTTTAAGTATTCTTTTGATCTGCACTTCATATCCTCTTGGATAGTGAGTATTACAGAAAACGTGTACCTCATTTCATAACTGTGAGATCTGTCAAAGGACAGGCAGCAAAGGTAAACACTCTGTCAAGATATAATGTTCTCTTGAAGAAGATGCAGCATTTAATGAACTGAAAAGATTATTTTCTAAACCAGTACTACTGACAACTCATACTAAGGCATTTCCTCTATATACAGATGCAAAGGCAGGTCTAGGAGTAGTACTGTCCCAAGATATTCAAGGTGAGAAACACCTTGTCTGTTTTATCAGTACACAACTAAGCAGTGCTGAAAAAAGGATGTTCAACCATAGAGAGATTGTGTTTGGCAGTGAAGTGGGTCTTATATTCCTTAAAAATTGGCTCATTAGGTAGGCACTTTAACTGGTAACTGTTCACATCTTTTACAATGGCTGAGTAAATAGATAGCAATACAAAGTTGTGTCAATGAGCACTATTTTTCCAACTTTTCTATTACACAAGTGAACCACAAGTTTGGATCAGTAAACAGAAATGATAATGGGTTGTCAAGGTTCAACAACCTATCACTGAGTTCAAATAACAATGGTTTTGTGCAGGGAGAGGGTAGATGTAACATGGTCAGGGAGAGGCTAGATGTAACATGCTTAGTATAACAAAATGTAGAATGTACCTTCAGAAGTAGTAAACACAGTAAACAACTCTGACTAAATTACATTCTCCCTGGTACTTTTAAATTCTCCCCCATAGCTGACAAAAACGGAGGATAGTTACTAAGTACGTACCTGTAGTTGGTGTTAGCCCCGTTGTGCTCATGCTCGCTACGCTCCCCTCCCTGCCCCCAAATTCCACCCGCCCCTACTACGTCTAAATTTATCAGGGTGGTACCACACCCCTATTCCAACAACCTATCAGGTGATCCATAGGGATACACCCACCTTACTCTGACCCTCCCACCTAGTACATCTGCTCTTTTTACTTTCTTGCCTTCTCTACTACATTATATCTGCCTTCTTTATCCCCCATACTCTGTCTAGGAAATTTGAATCCTATAGACCATACACCTCTCTCTCACAATGTTATTTCATCCCTTATTTCATTTCCTACTAATCACCTATGTACTCACCCTCTATGAGAACCAAACACTTACGGGCTGTCAGTACCCAAAAGGCCACACTATTACTCTATCTGTACAACATTCCTCCTTAAGTCATTCTAATATTATAGAGTCATACTCAACGTCCTGCTCTCATTTCCAATGTACTAAACCTAGGCCCACTAGCTCTAGATCTAAGCAATACCACAAGCTCCTAAACAAACGTCTGATACTCCTCTCAAGGTACAGTCCTAGTCTCACTCTCAGTGGGGATATCCACCCCAACCCAGGCCCTCCAACATCTAATAAAAACAACCCTACTACATGTAACCTAAACTATTCAACTCTAAACAGTAGACTAGCTAACTCTCTCCTGGTCTGTCACCACAATATTAGGAGTGTTAATAATAAAGTACATGAACTACACTCCCTACTGGAAGCCCACTCCCCTGAGATTCTCTGTTTAACCGAGACCTGGCTCAAACCTAGCACTACTGACAATGAAATGGTACCACCCAGGTATAATATACACAGGTTGGATCGTGCTACCAGGAAAAAAGGGGGGGTAGCAATACTTTACAAATCTGAATTAAATGTAGCCAGTAATCCTATCCAACCACCTATGATTAACAGTTCAGAAATTCTTGCAACCAGACTCCAACTTAATAAAAAAAATGCATTATCATCATCTTTATCTATAACCTACCAGGTTACAATATACCTATACTTGAGGACACCCTACACTGGCTCTCAAGTCACTATCCCCGAGACCTTATTGTTTGGGGACGTTAACATAGACTGGAGCACATGCTCCCCAGAGTCACCTACTACACACATTAACCTGCATGCATTCTCTCAACTCATATCTAGCCCCACCAGACTTGGTAAGTTAAATCATAAAGGCAGTCTACTCGACTGGGTACTCACAAATAGTAGCCCCCAACTATATACCGCTGGTAACCTCCCTGCTGATCTTAGTGACCACCTTCTCATCTATATAAACAAAAATCAATTATTTTGCAGACACCCTTACTGAGAAAAGTTAGAAACAAAAATGACTCTGACCCTGCTAAATTTCAGCGGGAACTTAGGTCCTGCAACTGGTCAATGCTCATACATCTCCCACTGGATGATGCAGTCAATTATTTCAACAACAAATTCCTTGAAATCCTGGACTGGCATGCACCTGCCCGCTTAAAAAGAACAAAAACAAAAAATGCACCTTGGCTATCTAAAATGTCTTTTCAAAAAATCAATAACAGAAATAAACTATGGGCCAAATGGCAGTCCACTAAACTCCCCATAGACCATGTTACATATCGACAAGCTAGGAATGATACCAAAAGATCCATCTTAAATGATAAAAAACAGTACTACTATAATCTACAAACAGCCTACC